>NC_082390.1:15320208-15322661 GCF_031168955.1 Gadus macrocephalus
CCAGGTTTTACTGAGATGAAAAGAACTTCAGCAGCATGTCAGTCTTTGAAGATGAATACAACATGCACATGAGTGCAATCCTTTTACTCACAATGACTTCAATTGTTTTAACATCTCTCTCTCTCTCTCTCTCTCTCTCTCTCTCTCTCTCTCTCTCTCTCTCTCTCTCTCTCTCTCTCTCTCTCTCTCTCTCTCTCTCTCTCTCTCTCTCTCTCTCTCTCTCTCTCTCTCTCTCTCTCTCTCTCTCTCTCTCTCTCTCTCTCTCTCTCTCTCTCTCTCTCTCTCTCTCTCTCTCTCTCTCTCTCTCTCTCTCTCTCAGTTGATCTTCCCTGATCTGGTGGAAGGCTTGGTGCTGCTCAACATTGATCCCAACGGGAAGGGCTGGATCGACTGGGCTGCCGGCAAGGTGCTTACAGATTGCATTTGAAGGGACCAGGGCTGAACAGCAAAAAAAAAACAATCATTGTAGCTTGGGAGTTTTAATTGGGCGAGAAAACTAGAAAGCGGGTTTCTCAATTGTTGATCATTCTAAGTATGTTCCATACACCATGATAGCATTGTACATTTGCCATATGATTTCCTCTGCTTCCCATCAGATCACTGGCCTGACCAGCAACCTGCCTGACACTGTTCTGCCTCACCTCTTCAGCCAGGTGAGGCACCCTTGTGATGAAATAACAGCTTAGTATATATCAAAGAGAGCAGACACAATTGGAACAATTCTGACTATTCTAGGAAGAGCTGATGAGCAACACAGAGCTGGTGCAGAGCTACAGGCAACAGATCGGCAACACCATCAACCAGGTCAACCTGCAGCTTTTCTGGAACATGTACAATAGGTACTCACACACACACACACACACACACACACACACACACACACACACACACACAGTCTTACTGCCTTCATAGAGTAAGACATATGCTTCCTGCTTTCTTACAGCCGGAGGGACTTGGAGATGAACCGTAGTGGGACTGTCCTCAACTCCAAGACTCTGAAGTGAGTTCAGCACCACACAATAATACATAATGCTGAGACATTAACATAATAACTATCAGATTAACATAATGACTACATCGTTAATATATTGAAGGAAACTTGATCCATTGACCACTCAGTTCAGTACAGATCCATTTAGTGTGATTGGATGCAGTTGAACCAGAGCATTTGAAGGTTGTTGATGATTGGTTGATTGTTTATCTCCAGGTGCTCTGCCATGTTGGTGGTGGGGGACAACGCACCTGCAGAGGAGGGAGTGGTGAGTCGAGGGCCAACACACACAGAAACACACACAAACACAAACACACACACACACACACACACACACACACACACACACACACACACAAACAGATCCACACATTTACACACCCTCACACATGTATGCGTCAATACATGTATTAATTCATACAAATTTTCTATCATTGCTAGTGATACGGGTACTCGTTTTTGGAACATGACAGCTATTTAAAAATAGTAATACATATATATTTTTTAATTTCTAGTTTCCATCCCTGGAAGGAGGGATCCCCAACTCTGCGATCCCATTCGAGACTTCTTCCTTGTTAATTAAGATAGTGTTTAAATCATATACATGTTCACGGCGTGCTAGGGGTTTCATAAATATATGGCCTGTAAATCCCTTTGAGTCTGTAACTGTGATTAAGGGCTATACAAATTAAACTGACTTAACTTTCATCAGCATTTTTTTTTTTGCCTCATAAAATAGTTTCATTAGCCTTCACTTCAATCCTCTCCTCTTTCCCTCCAGGTTGAGTGCAACTCAAAACTGGATCCAACCAACACAACCTTCCTAAAGGTACATTATTTAAACAACATATGGATTGCCTAATTTGACAATTGCTTACACAAGGCAAATACATGTTCAATGTATTGAACCTGATTTTAATTTTTTTACTATAAACATTAGTTTGATGTGGTATCTGATTTATTTACCATATAGTACTGGAATTTTAGTATAGTTCTGTACTTTATAGTTGACTGCATAGTTTACGTTGCGTTATTGTAATATATAGGGCTTTACTGTATTGTTAGTTTGACGCACCTTTTCTGTGTCAGATGGCGGACTCCGGCGGACTGCCCCAGCTCACACAGGTAACAGAACAGTCCACAACTCTGGGAATACATAAGAACAATAGCACAACTCTGGGAATACATAAGAACAATAGAGCTTGCTCTTTAGCGCTCTCATTTTGTACACTGCTGATGATGTTCCTTAGAGAAGAGAAAGAGAATTTGGTCCATTATCAATGACAATTGATTAAATAATCATTCAAAAAGATGTTATGATGCTTTTTAGGCAGACCATAGTCTACTTCATATTGGTGTCGGGCAAAACGTATTTCAATAAAAATCCAGAATTGTTTTGTTTTTCTAAGCCTGCCAAACTGGCCGAAGCCTTCAAGTACTTCCTCCAAGGCATGGCAGTGGG
>NC_082390.1:15322761-15327761 GCF_031168955.1 Gadus macrocephalus
TATATATATATATATATATATATATATATATATATATATATATATATATATATATATATATATATATATATATATATATATATATATATATATATATATATATATATATATATATATATATATATATATATATATATATATATATATATATATATATATATATATATATATATATATATATATATATATATATATATATATATATATATATATATATATATATATATATATATATATATATATATATATATATATATATATATATATATATATATGTACTGGAACAGTTCATCTCAATTAATCACTTTCTACACACTACGCAGATTATGGTTGCGATGTTGTTGGCTACAAACTAAAGAAGCTACTCAAACTTAGCCTTGTAGGAGGTCATAAACCCTTCCCCATAGGCATATATTATTTGATCCACTGGGCTGTAGTTCAGCGAATAGATATGTTTGGACATTTTGCTGATGTGTATGCCGACGTCGAACCTCTCCACACCCGTGGCGGTGTCCAAAGAGTAGAAGATCTCCTCCACCTCCGGGCTGACGTAGCGTGTGGCGTAGAGGACGCCAAACGCCACGAAGCTATTGGTCGCCGAATTCTTGTAGACCGACGTGTGCCAGGTTTCACCCAGCACGGGCCGTCCGTCTTCTACCTCCACCCGGGCCAGCACCAGGTTGCCGCGGTCCTGGGTGGTAGTGTAGACCACCCAGACGCCGTTCTCGTCGGTGGCCAGGTCCAGGTCTGTGTACGGGTAGCAGGCTTCGAGGTGGCAGTAGTTGCCTTTGGAGTTGACCCTGCAGAGGAAACACCCATTTGAAGAAGCCCAGTTTAAATGGTTGCGAGAGACACACACCCAGAACGAGGAAACAGATTAACAGTTCATTAAGTGTTCTAAAGATGGATGAGAACTGGAAGAAAACAGTTCCGTGGAGGTGTGCATTCACCATTTTTGCCGTGAAGGTGGTTAAACAGCCATACACATCTTTATGCATTTCATTTTCACCACATAGAACATGAATGTTTGAGGAGTAAAAAATAAAAAGGTTAAGCAAAGAATGTATGATGGCACCTGGTTCCTTCGGGCAGCATTGTGGATTGAACAGTCTTGCTGGTGAGGTTGAACCTACAGACGGCCGCCACTTTGTAGCAGTTATAGTACAGCGCTTCTCCATAAAGCACAGCGCTGGGCCCCTGGATAGTGTTGGTGGTTGGGTTACTGGGGCTGATCTGGACATTGCCTGTAAAATAAATACTGGAAATTATACAGGAGAATACAGGTGGTAAAATGCCAGATGTTCATAGAGTTTCTATGAGTCATATGGAATACCTCATCATGTAAACATCGGATACCTTACAAGTAATACTACACTGCAATTTTACCATACATAAAAATCCCACTTCTAATGACCCATGTTTTTTGCCAGGCTAAATGGTAACAGTATAAAGGGTTCTTGGAGTAGCCAGTCTGCAGAGTTGTCCCCATGATCTTAACAATAGTGGGTAGTGGGTCCTGCATAGTAAGTGTCTGCGGTTTGCCTGAAGCTGGCTACTGGGGTTCGTACCTGGAGTGCTGATCCCGACTATCAGGGCGCTCAGAGTGGTGTAGCGCCGCACATAATGGGCGTATATGTTGCTGCTGGTCAGAATCACACGCCAATACCAATTCTCCTTCCCAGCGTCAGGTTTGGGGTCACGACCCCAGGATCCAAACTTGTAAGAGCCTGGGTATTCTCCTGCTGTGTAGACCCTCGGGCCCGTCACGTTGACAAGTCGAGGACCGCCACCTAAAGGGTGACAACATGTTGGGGAGACAGGAGAGAGGTGAGGAGGGGAGAGGAGAGGAGAGGAGAGGAGAGGAGAGGAGGGAAGAGGAGAGGAGAGGAGAGGAGAGGAGAGGAGGGGAGGGGAGAGGAGGGAAGAGGAGGGAAGAGGAGAGGAGGGGAGAGGAGGGGAGAGGGGTAGAGGGGAGGGGAGAGGAGGGGAGAGGAGAGGAGGGGAGAGGAGGGGAGAGGAGGGAAGAGGAGGAGAGGAGAGGAGAGGAGAGGAGAGGAGAGGAGAGGAGAGGAGAGGAGGGGAGAGGAGAGATGATAGTGGACAGGAGAAAATAGCAAAGTGGATAGTGGACGAGAAAAGAGGAAAGCAGAGCAGAGGATTAAAGAGGAGACACCAACAGACCAGAAGGAATAAATTGAATAAGTATCTTGAGGAGACTGAGGAGACTTGGCCAGTGTAACTGAAATACCATGTGAAGGAATGACTGTGGGAATAAGGTGGCGTCCATTCTTGCAGTGGTCCAGGTCTCTGGTGAGACGGTTGTTGGTCTTCTCTCTCCTCACCGTCTGCATGGTGTCAAGCGCTTCCAGCTGCTGCATCTCTTCTTTTATATATTGCAGCTGAGAGACATATAGGAATAAACCACGCATATCGTGATCCTTTTGGTGAGTCTCTTATTCTTGGATATTCTCTGTGTAATGTATTCTACACTTATTAGTCTTGACTTCCAAAATGTTACTTTGTTTTTGAGTAGTTATGATATCTTTGCACCTGAAATAATTCACATTAAACTAAAGAATTAAAGGTTCTTTATTAAAATCACTTGCAGTGCCTTTAGGATGGTATGCTACTTAGAGCTACTTCTATATAGTTGGAACATGTTAAGGGGTTACCGTCTCAGACACGTCGCTGTTTTGTTGCCTAAACCCGAGGTGGGTGCTGTTGAGCCTGTTCACGAGCTGCTGGATCTCAGCCATGTCGTTGTGGATGACCTGCAGGGTGATGGCCCCATACAGATCCCCATCGTTCTCCTGCTCCAGCTCAGACACCACAGCCAACAGCTCGGGCAAGCGCTGCTCCAGGGCCAACAGCAGACCGTCAAACTCCCGGGCCTTTTCAGAGAGATAGCAGTGTGTTCAGCGTCAAGTGCAGCATCTGTTTACGTTGACATTCAGTGTGAGTCCAACATAAAGGATATTTATAGGAAAAGACTAGATTGACTAGAGTGTAAAGACGCTATAGTGACAAGAAACCTCAAAGCATCTTAACCAAACCCAATTCAAACACATATTTGTGGGTGGAGCACAATGATATTAAAGTTAAAAGTTGGATTCCATGAGTTTATGTCTTGAAACCTTCTGTGGATTGACGTCCTGGTTACATTTCACAGCGCCTTGCTCCACAGTGTTGAGTTTGTTGTGAGGAAACGGTTTCTCTGCATTCTCAAACTCACAAATACAAGCGTCAAGGGCATAGGCCACCTGCAAGATAAGCCTTGTTGTCAATCGTTGCAAGCATGAAAAACATTGAGCATAGATTCAGGTTTCCATTTAAATATTGTTCATTTATTATAATATAAAATTATATATTATGATATAATATTACACTGTTTCTATTGTATATTATATTCTTACCGGATGAAAAGTAATGTGCAGCGTGAAGAGTTGGAGAATCGTAGCAAGATACATGATGGATGATGAGCAACGGCACACTTTCAATAACCACAGTAAGAATCAGACCCTATCTCTCTGAGCAGTGGACACTCCCCCTATGCTCTGCAAGCCCCAGCAACGCCTCTGATGGTGTGTGTGTGTGTGTGTGTGTGTGTGTGTGTGTGTGTGTGTGTGTGTGTGTGTGTGTGTGTGTGTGTGTGTGTGTGTGTGTGCGTTTGTGTGTGTGTGTCGGTCTGTCTGACTGACTGTGAGAAAGTGTGCGTGGCTCTTATGCAACGCACAAAAGTAAAAGTAAGGCTTTGGTCCTCATGTAAACCAACCAACAGGGAATTTGAGAACATGAAATAAACAAATACAGGAATTGAATATAAAAAAACATCTTGTTTCCACCTTTTTCCTGCAAGGGGACTCAGCATTACATCTGTTGAGGATGTTGGAGAACAATACTTGCAATGCTGAAAAATTATTTCCAAATGGGGAACGGTTTCACATGACGAATGAAAAAAGAGGGAACAGAGAATGTTTGTATTGCAATTATTGCAGTACATTACTCATGTGGGGAACCACCAACACCCAGTTCTCAAAATTCATAATACCGTATTGCTTTTGCAAGGGCTTTCATCAATGAGCCCTAAGCTAAATCAGCATTTATTTGGTTGACCTTATTCAGCACAATATAGTATCATAGCTGACATTCATTTACTAATTTAAATGGAGGGCACTCTGAGTTAGATGTTGGGCTGATAACCTGCATGTTGGTTTGGTTTGGTCGGCCAAAAGTGGAGGAGTGGGGTTTGGTTGATTTACCTCAAGTGTTTGTGTTGATGTATTGATTTGATAGGGACGGGTCTTGACTTTGTTTGATGTCAGGTTCAGTGGCTGCAGCACAGATTAGGAGAGCATTCCGTTTGTTTATTTTTTCTTGGTGTGGCGGCGACAGCGTGTAGAGGTCCAGTTTGGCAGAAACGTCCTCTGAGCCCTTCCTTGGGGTTCTGACTCCGATGGCGCGACTGCATGAGTACCTCACCGTATGCTGCAGAGGTCTAGAGGCCAGCTTACTTTGGTTCCATTACGTTTAATTAGGTGGAGGTGATATCAGATTACATTACGTTCTGTGTGGACTCAGTACTGCAAACCAACACTGTTAAAACGTATCCCAACAATAAACCCTGGGTATAAGGAAAGTAAAAATCACTCTTAACTAAAAAGAATGTGGCCCATATCCATAAGGACGAAATTGCTAAGAGAGATACGCAAAGAGAAATTAAAAGACAGATTAAGATAGACAAGAATACTTACAAACAAAAAGTAGAGCAAAACATGGCCCTGGGTGATTCTAGGCAGGCTGAGCAGCCAATCAAGGCCATGATGACCAGCGCCCCTCATAAGGGGAAGAGGAAAAACAACATAGCTCTTAAGGGTGGGGAAGGCCAGGATATGGCAAATAATCGGATGTTTTCTTCTCTCGTTTTGAAAAAAGGGATTGGAACCAACACTGACCAAAAGCAGCCTGATCCAACAACCAGTCAGTCTATCAATATCTCACAG
>NC_082390.1:15330261-15625261 GCF_031168955.1 Gadus macrocephalus
GTGTTTGTGTGTGAGTACTATATGTCTTGTGATGTTGTGTGGTTCTTCATGCCGCTAACAGGTGATGCTGTCCAGCGAACGTCTCCCCCAGATGCAGGCTCTGCTTCAGAACCTGAGCGCCCGTCTGGAGCCCTACCTCTACCTGAGGAAGGCAGGCCTGCACTCGGCCCTGTGGCTGTCCACGCTGGGCCAGGAGCTGAAGAAGCTAGAGGGGGACATTAGCCTTCTCCACAGCCAGGGAGAGAGCAAGGAAACAAAGACACTGTCTGCGGAGGTAACATTCAACAAACTCCATTGTTTCTGTTCTTTCTTGATAGTTTCAATTCAAGTAGTAGAAAACTTTAGTTTAAGGTCTTCGATCACAGAGATGCTTTGTACTAGTATTCTGATAGATCTGATTGTTATGTTTGTCAATTTCCATCTTCTTCCCTTTTATTTGTGTGTCTCTGTTGTCTTTGTATATGTCAGGCAAGTCAACTACGGATAGATGTGGAGAAAATGTACCATTTTGACACTATAAACATGAAGACAATCAAAGAGAAGCTGAGGTATCTGAAGAACCGTGCTGAGTCTTGTAGGTCATTCCCCAAGGATTTCCATGGTAAGTTCATTGTCCAATGAGTGTGTCCATGCGTGGGATACAAGCCATTACATGGGTGTGACTTGTACCTACACGCATCAGAAAAAACAAAGAAACATACGAAGAAAGAAAATAATGTAGAGTGAGGAGACAGCAACAAACACGTATTTTGTTCACCTTGTCTCACTTGAATGCTCCCTCTCTTTCCCACACCTTTTACAGGCAAATATTCGCATTGCACCAAGGGCCTGATAAGCAACATCAGCAGCCCAGTAGTGACCAAGATCAGCCCTTTTGGCAAGAGCCTTATATCGGGCTCCTGGGGGAAACAGGCCAAGCAGGGCAGCTCCAGGGACAGCGAAAGCTACTGGGTTCAACCCCTGGCCAACGCCAACAACTGGGGCAACACCTTGCGTCTTTACCCCTCCTATGAGAAGTTCATGGCCTCCGCCGGACACCGCGACGTGACCTTCGCTCCGACCCACTCCCACAAGGACGCCAACGAGGGCCCCAACGGCGTGCTCTACGGGGACGCCTTCTACTACCACTGCTACCGCACCGCAGACGTCTGCCGCTACAACCTCACCAGCGGCGCCGTGGCGCGGGTCACGCTGCCCGGCGACGTGGGCTTCAACAACAAGTTCCCGTACTGCTACTACGACTGCCGCCCCTACAGCGACGTGGACCTGGAGGCGGACGAGGCGGGCGTGTGGGCCGTCTACGCCACGATGGGCAGCCACGGCAACCTGGTGGTGAGCCGGCTGGAGTGGGACGGCGCGGCGCTCAGCGTCACGCACACGTGGGAGACGCACGTGTTCAAGAAGGCGGTGAGCAACGCGTTCGTGGCGTGCGGCGTGCTGTACGCCACGCGCTACGCCGACGAGTCCAAAGAGGAGGTCTTCTACGCCTTCGACACGGGCACGGGCGTGGAGGACCACGCGCTGGCGCTGCCGCTGGAGAAGGTGGCCAAGGGGGCCGCCAGCGTGAGCTACAACCCCGTCGACAGGCAGATCTACATGTACAACGACGGATACCTGCTGGCCTACCAGGCCGTGTTCTGATAGCACGTCTCTTGGTGTCCTTGGTGAACAGTGTGGTTGTATGATGTGTTACATCGTTGGGAGTTTTGGCGAAATGAAAGTGAATTTTTACACACACATAAAAAGTATTTGATTGGTGCATTTTTTATTCCTAAATGACGTGTCAATAAAGACATTTATTTGCAAGCAAACAAATAAATAAAAATCTATAATGCTAATGTTTATTTATTATTTGCAGAATGTTTTTTTTAAAGTGAATTCTGAAAGGGGTTACGCCAAACAAAGCCATTTAACCATTTTACCATTCAGCCATTGCTTCATTCTTCATAAAAAAATACTTGATTTATGGTGACAGTTGGGGTGCTAGGTAGAAATAGGGGTACGGGCAGAAGTCCTATTGTGCTGCTCTTGGGCTGATGAAGAGAAGCCATCTGCTGTCAGTGCTGTGGCTGACCAACTAAGGCAGTATCAAGGGAACTGTGATTGGCATTTTATTTATCGCAAAAAGATTGCTGCCAGGAGTTTGTAATAAAAATGTCATGGTTGCTCTGATTCTAAATGCACCACTTGGCAATATTGTCATAACGGTAAATTAAATTGATGTTCCGTGTCTGGACCAACAGGGACCAAAACATGGCCCGGGAAGTTTTGTCTCACTCTGTATGGATGCATTCACTTGAGAAAAACGTTTGCCCTTTTATTCTGAAAAACAAGAATCAAATTGATAATAATCACAAAATATATCTGATCTCTAAATTGTACTATATTAGAGTTCTCCATAGACCCCGGCGTCCAGCTATATAGCCACTTAGATATTCCATGTGGGTTGTTTCTGACTAAATTAAAGGTAATGTCTAAAAATCCGCCATGTGTTTCCTGCTTCCATTAGTTCTCAACAATCTAACATAAGAGAGCTTACAAATACTTTTCCAATAGCAAGATAACAATAAAGGATTTATGCGCAAACCTCATCACTTAGGCTAGACAAGTTTATATGATTACATTGGCATCTACTTAGTATATCTTATGACAATGGCAGGAAATTTAATTGGCCAATGTTCTTAAGCTCATGTCCAACATTTCTGTGGGCCAATAAGAAAACAAGGAGGGCTTAAACTCATAGTAAGGATGTTCTTTTTACAAATTCTTTGTTAAGTGTTTCAGGTCCACCCAATAGATCAGAGGGCACATAAAGTGTGGCTGAAACCACCAAACCATTTCTAATTTTGGATGAGTCCCAATCAAAACCTCACTTCGGTGTAAACAACATTTCTCATGGTATAGGCCAGGCCTGCTTGAGTGCATAGCTAAGTGGTAAGGTGACCTTGTTCTTATGCATAATGTATAATACATGCTGCATCATAATTGCAACAATTAAAGTCTATGTCTTTACCCCTCTGTGCACTCTCTATCCCATTCTTGTCTTGTTTCATAGCTGAGCACTATGTATTTAGTGAATGCTTACACCCACTCTCTCTCACACCACCTAGCCTTTTAATGGGCATCCTTTACGTTCAGTGGACTTTTCCCTCTGGTATACATATTGGATAACGTTAACTATTGTCCGCATGGTTGATCTATTCTTAAAGGCCCACTATGCAACTTTTTTAGCCAAAATTACATTAAGCATGCAGGTTGAGAGTTATGCTGATGGTTCTGCATTCATTTCTGGGTCGATTGGTGGGTGTGTCATTTACCCATGTCGCCTCTCCAGTGAAAAAGCGCATATGCAACTTGATCTGCTCGGACCGGGACAATCCGGATGTGACGCAACGGAAGTATCCTCGAAAATGTAGTCAGATTGTAGTTTCGAAAATGCTTTACGGCACAGACACACACCCAAACATGGCACCGGCTAGATATAAACAGCCAGTTGCGAGGCAATTGTTGCATTCATCATGGATCAATCGACTATGGTACGGCCACACCAACCGCGTTACTCGCGTTGGATAACGCGAGTAACGCGCCTAACCTGACGCTTGATCATTGTGTGTCACAAAAATGGTTCAACGCGCCCAACGCGCCTGTGGCTGCGCTAGAGTCCGAGGTAGGAAACCCAAACGCCGCCGTGTTTGGGTGCATGATAGAGTTTAGATCGGGTTAGATTAAATAATCTCGGATATAAATAACGATCTCATCTCATCGTCATCCGTTTATCCGGGGTCGGGTCGCGGGGGGAGCAGCTCAAGCAGGGGGCTCCAGACTTCCCTTTCCCGGGCCACATTGACCAGCTCTGACGGGGGGATCCCGAGGCATTCCCAGGCCAGTGTTGAGATATAATCTCTCCACCTAGTCCTGGGTCTTCCCCGAGGTCTCCTCCCCACTGGACGTGCCTGAAACACCTCCCAATGGAGGCGCCCAGTGGGCATCCTTGTCAGATGCCCGAACCACCTCAGCTGACTCCTTTCTAAGTAAAGGAGCAGCGGCTCTAATCCGAGTTCCTCACGGATGACTGAGCTTCTCACCCTATCCCGAGACGCCAGCCACCCTTCTGAGAAAACTCATCTCGGCCGCTTGTACCCGCGATCTCGTCCTTTCGGCCATCACCCAACCCTCATGACCATAGGTGAGGATAGGAACGAAGATCGACCGGTAGATCGAGAGCTTTGCCTTGCGGCTCAGCTCTCTTTTCGTAACAACGGTGCGGTAAAGCGAACGCAATACCGCCCCCGCTGCTCCGATTCTCCGGCCAATCTCACGCTCCATAGTCTCCTCACTCGCGAACAAGACCCCGAGGTACTTGAACTCCTTCACTTGGGCTAAGGACTCATAAATAACGATAATCGGGTTAAATAACTTCACATGGTGTGTCTGGTGTGTTTCCAGCATTCGTAGTGTTGATCAGCAGAGATAGTCTGCCAAGACGTTGAGGTTGCTTAGCAACCAGAGACTCTGTCCATGCAAGTGAATGGAGCGTTCACTCTTCGTCATAACTATCAAACCAAACATCCTTCACATTCACCGAGCGAACATTATGAAAGTAAAATGCACATTTCTCGCTAAAAATGTTTCCATAAACGCATTTAATGGCGTAACTATGTTACTATTTCCACCCAGAAAGATGTCGGCCGTATGCTTCTGTGCAAGGGTCACTACTCTCTGCCAGTGACGTCCAAGTGCCCCTGACTGCAGCCCGCAGATCGAGGAGGAGCTAAATGTGGGCGGGTCTAAACGTTTAACGGTAACCCATGGTTTTACCCTCTCGGGCGCCATCTGGTGGCGGAGATCCGGCAGCACATTCTCAAACATCAATACAGCACAGCACAGCACAATGACTTACCGGTAATATGGAAAAAGGTTCATGCATTTGATAGACTTTCCTACTTTTAACTTGTCATTTCAAATGTCTTCTTTAGTATGACTGGTAATCAAGTCCAACTCGCCAGCCGGCGAGAGGAAATCCAACCACGCCGCTTTAAAGAACATGTCTATATTCTCAAGCCGTAAAAGGGGTCCCGGACTCCAGCACAGAGTTGCCGAGTGAGCCCCTGGACATGTCTAACATGTAAAAACGGACAAAGGGGCCGGGGGAAGACCAAGACGCACCCCCGCAGATGTCTTCCACCGAAACGCCCCTGAGTAGAGCCGTTGAAGAGGCCACGCTCCGTGTGGAGTGAGCTTTAACCCTGCGTTCACACCAAAAGATGCAAAAAGTTGACGCGCGTCACGATCCCATTCAAAGTGAATGTAGAGACGCGTTGCTGCTTTGCTGCCGCAGCATTTGCTGCCGAGAAAACGGGCAGCAAAATTTGATTTGCGGCGCATCAAAATTGGATTTGCAGCACGGCATGCCCGTGCCCGCTGGGCGCGTTCACGCATTTTGCGGCGCGTCAAATGCTGCTAAGTTATAAGTGTCCAATACATATATATATATAAGTATAAATGTCCAACCGAGAGATCCTAGCACCGATCCTAGCTAGCAGGTCATCAAACTGGGCCGGAGTCAACCTCAAATAGCGCTGGAAGCGTTCGTCGTCCAAACGGAGCTCCTGCAAAAGACGGTGAAATTCACCAAGCTCTGTACGGCTCCGAATGGTCTCATGAACCCATAAACGACGGGCATTCCGACGTCTCTCCCTCTTCCACAACAGGTAAAGACATGCAATGCTCGTAATGTCGGCCATGGTTGTGAATGAATTCAGAAGCACCGCGGGAAAAACTTGCCGCGCATCAAAACTGCGGCGCAGCAAAACCTTTGACGCGCCGCAAAAATTTTGACGTGCCGCAAAACCTTTGCCGCGCTGCAAAACCTTTGCCGCGCTGCAAAACTTTTGACGCGCCGCAAAACCTTTGCCGCGCTGCAAAACTTTTGACGCGCCGCAAAACTTGATTTGCGGAGGCAACGCGTTCGGGCAGCAAATGCATCTTTTGGTGTGAACGCAGGGTAACGCCCAACGGTGGCGCCAAGCCCTGCCGAGAGTAGGCTAAGCAAACACCCTCACATACCCAGCGAGAAAACCGCTGAGTGCAGCCAGCAACCATTTAAATTGTTATATAATGTATTGATAAAGATATAGGTATAGATATAATTACTCTAATATACTATATATATTAATTACTAAATTAATTAATAACTATAATTCAAGCAGTTCTCCCATGCAAACGTATACATTTACATTGATATAAATAGAATAACGAAAAACGTGTTAACCATCAACCCCTATATATGCAACATTTGCAACAGAGAATAACTTGCCGCTTATTTTTCTCGTTTTGCACATGTGAAACTGAAAGTGTTTCGACATCTCAGACTTCCCTCGCCAAACAGTAATGTAATAGTCAGCAACAATCAAAAGAGCGTGGTGCGGGGGGGAGATCTGACCGAGATGTGACACAAGTTGCTCAAAGGATTTGTGTCCTAAAAAAGTTCAAGTTGAGGGTGAAGGAGGAAGAGGTATTTATCTTCATCTGGTCACATGATATATAATTTAGAATTCACTCCCACACCAACAGCTGCAGAGTATGGCTTACATTCTACTAGCCTACTTATTCTAATATTACGGAATACAATCCTACTCAACGTATGTTGAAGACAGGGGAAGAGGGGGAAAAAACGCCCAACGGTGGCGCCAAGCCCTGCCGAGAGTAGGCTAAGCAAACACCCTCACATACCCAGCGAGAAAACCGCTGCTTAGAGAGAGCGCGGCCCCTGCTAGCGTCGCTATAACACACAAACAACTGTTGTGTGGAGCGGAACGCGGCCGAGCGATTCACGTACATAGCCAGCGCCCGCACCGGGCACAGGAGATGCAACTCCGCCTCCGCCTCACTAGAATGAGGCGGGGGGTGAAAAGCCTTAAGCACAATATCCCTCGACCGAAAATAACTATTAATGTTCTCCGGGAGGAACGCAGGATTAGGTCTGCGCAACGCGAAGGAGCTGTCCTCGTTTAGCAACAAGCAACTCGGGCTGACAGACGGTTAGCTCACCGGCCCGCTTGGCAGAAACCAAGGCCAACAAGAGTGCCGTCTTAAAGGACAGAGCATCCAAGGGGGCCTGAGAAAGAGGCTCGAAAGGATCCCTGGACAATCCGCGCAACACGGTGGGGAGATCCCAGCGTGGTGTAAGCACGCGTGAAAACAGGCCTAACCCGTCTAGCCCCATGCAAGAACCTCTTGACCAGTGGATGGCTGAAGATCGGTCCACCATCACAGCCTGCATGGCCAGCCGAAACGGCTGCCGCATAGACCTTGATAGTGGAGAAGGCCAAACCTTTTTCCAATAAGTTTTGCAGAAACGAAAGCACGCTTCCCACCTCGCATCGAGATGGGACAGCGTGGTTCCTCTCACACCAATTAGAGAAGGCGCACCACTTCGCCGCATAGAGGGAAGAAGTAGAAGGCGCACGAGCGCTCTGAATAGTGTTGATAACCGTCTCAGGCAAACCTTTGCCCTGCAGGATCAACCTCTCAGGAGCCAAACCAACAGCCGTCCCGAGACATCGGACGGGTGGTGCACCGTCCCGTGGGCCTGTGAAAGCGCATCCGGCCTGAACGGTACCGGCCACGGCGCCGACCACGAGAGCGCGGCCAGCTCTGGAAAACACAGAGCTGAACGGTTCTCCTGGGCCACTAATATCAGGGACAGTCTCTCCTGTCTGACCCGTTCCAGAAGAGGAAGGATCAGCTGGAGCGGGGGAAACGCATACAAGAGAGCCAAGGTGTGTGTGCCCACGCATCCACCCCCAACGGGGGAAGATCCCGAGGGCTGAGGGAGAACCACCACCTGCAGTGCGTGTTCTCCCTGGACGCGAAGAGGTCCACCTGCGCTGTCCCGAACCTCTGCCAGATCAGTCTGACAATGTCGGGATGTAACCGCCACTCGTCTCGGCGGGGACCGCCTCGAGACATGAGGTCCGCCCCAAAGTTCTGGGCGCCCGCGATATGCAGGGCTCTCAGACTGAGGAGATACTGATGAGCCCAAAGCCAGAGCTCGACCGCCTTTCGGTGGAGAGCAGGGGAGCGGACTCCCCCCTGTCTGTTGATGTACGCCGCCGCCGACACGCTGTCTGTCCTGATCAGAACGTGGCGGCCCCGCACCAGGTGAAAGAAATGCAACAGCACTTTCCTCACAGCGTCGACGCCACCCTGCCCAGGGGAACACCCCTGAGAAGGGCGGAGGGTCTTTTCCAATATTCCAGGTCTGGCGACACCGAACGGGGAACGAGGAGCACCCTGAGCTTGTGTCGCCTGGGGTCCAACCGTTGGCGAGCAAACCACCGCTGGAGTCTCGGCATAAAGAGCAGACCCAGGGGGACCACGGGGTGGGCAGCTGCCATCAGCCCTAACAGGCGCATGGTGGACAGTGCGGTCACGTTTCTGCAAACGCGAAAAACGGGAGAGCGCCGACAGGATGGCGTCTCGCCGAGGAGGCGAAAGCATCGCAGTCATGGTGGCTGAGTCTAGGCAAAGCCCCGAGTAGACTGCCGGCTGGGGAGCGGGGAGCTCTTCTCCCAGTTGATGGCAAAACCCAGGAAGGAGAGATGGTTTATCACCAACATTGTGTCCCTTCTCGCGGTCTCTTCTGAGTTGCTCAGAATAAGCAGGTCGTCTAGGTAGAAGAGAATCCTCTGTCCCTGACGCCTGAGCGGTTCCAATGCCGTCTCCACACACTTCGAGAAGGTGCGCGGAGCCAGGGAATAGCCGAACGGCAGACACTGGTACTCATACACCATCCACATAAAGGCAAAGCGGAGAAACTTCCTGTGCGCCTGCCGAACAGGGACGTGGAAGTAAGCATCCTTGAGATCCAGGGATGTGAACCAATCGCCCTCTCTCACACACCGGAACAACGCTCCGACAGTGAGCATTCTGAACTTCCTCGTGGCAACGAATCTGTTGAACACGCGAAGATCCAGAATAGGTCTCTTTTCCCCTGACTTCTTGGAAACCAGGAAGTAGCGGGAATAAAACCCTAGGTGAGTCTCGTGGGGGGGAACGACAGTGATGGCCCCCTTCTCCAAGAGATGGGCCACCTCTAATGCCAGAGCCCTGCTCGCAGCCGGGTCCCGTAGCGTGGTCTCCACCAACCCCATAAAGTGTGGGGGACGACGCTTGAACTGTATGGGATGGCCCCATCTCAACGTGGTGTCCAACCACGATGGCAGAACGCACCGCTCTTGCCAACACGCATAGCGGTCGGAGAGAGGGCGAGCCGACAGCTGAGGAAGACCGTCCAGGAATAACCCGTATTCCGCCTCCACACTGCGTGTGAACCAAGGGGGGCTTCCCATGAAAGGGAGGAGGCTCAGCGAGCGTAGGAGACGTACCAGAACCAGCCGCTGTAAAAACAACGAGCTGTCTAGACGTCGCGCTGGTGCCCGCTGAACAGGGAGCGAGCCGTCCGGCCGCCGCACCTGTGCGCATGCGCTGTCCGCAGGCTGTAGCCACAGCGCGCGGACCCGTCTCCTCACCTATAATGTGGGGAACCAGGAGACCGCTACAAGCGGCCGTATCCACAGGCTCGTGCAACGAGTCTCTGATCCGTCCACGAGGCTCCAAAGGATGCCGCTTTTTAGAAGCAGGTGAACCAGAGGCCATGTGAACACGCCGTCCGACCGCCACCCTACAGCCACCGGGCTGAGGGGGGGAAAGAGGCAACATGGAGGAACGCACCACAAGCGTAGGACACAGGTGGCCTGAGGAATATCGCTCTTTAGGTACCATGTACTGCCGTTCGGCCGAACGGTCTTTACTTTTTTTCTTTAATAGGGAAAGAAAAAGTAGGAGCAAGCTTCCGGAACTTCGCGGTCCGTGACGCTGCTCTACCCGTCTGCGGCGGCTGCGGCTGCTGCTGCTGCTGCGGCACCGGGGCTGGAGTCGGAGGCGGCCCCCTGGAACGCTGGGACCGGCCCGGACCCCTCCCGGCCTGCTGGTGGGAGGAGCCCGTGAGAATCGCCCCGAACCGGGAACGATTCTCACGGACTGACTGCTGGTGCACGAGCACCTCGGAGAACCGGAGACCAAATAACCGTTTGTGAAACCTCCCCTACCTTTAAAACCCGCTCTCACTTCTTGCTCTCATCATTTTATGAGATTTAAGATTTACACCCTGCCTCAATAATATAAATGTACTGCACAATGAGTGGCGTCAGAAATACAATTTTCTTTTACCATTTTTTTATAAATCTGGTAAGGCTAGATTTATAAAGGTCAAAAAGCCAGGGGCTGAAAACACTGAGGATGAAGACAAGCCTGGCCTACCGCAAGAGGGTATATGACCTTAGTTTAGAGAGTAGTTGGCACATAAACCTCCCAATAGAGTAGAGCCCTGGCATTTGAACGCAGCAAACAAATAGTGTTGCAGTCTGCACCCCACCTGATAGTATGCATTAGGAACCGTTGGTCTTTAATAGGTCTTATTTGTCAATACCCCTGTCCTAGTGATCAAGTGTTTTCCTACTTGTTTTCACCGGCTTTTCTTTTCTTCTCCATTCCTTACTGCACACACTTTCCCCCAAACTCCTCCGACAGCGGCCAGCCCAGAGCCGCCTCATAAGCCCATCCCCAAACCACGCAACACCAACGCTGCAACGCATCACCTCAAGCAGAAGGCTCCTCAAACGGAGTCTGGGCGTTCAGACGGAGACTCCAAATCTGATAATAATAATAATACATTTAATTTAGAGGCGCCTTTCAAGACACCCAAGGTCACCTTACAGAGCATATAGTCATCATAAATCGTTTAAAAAACAAGACATTTTGAAAAAACATAAAAGAAAAACATAATAAATAAATAAATAAATAAAACCAAGACAAAACAAAACAAACAAACAATCAAAACAGTGATCAGTTAGACGTTGTGTGCGAGTTTGAACAGGTGAGTTTTGAGTTGTGACTTGAAGGTTGTAATGGTGTCTGACTGTTTAATGTGTGGGGGGAGGGAGTTCCAGAGCCTGGGTGCTGAACAGCTGAATGACCGGGCACCCATTGTATTGAGTCGTGATGTGTGGATACATAGTAGTCCAGCAGAGGTTGATCTGGTAGTCAGATCTGGTAGTCAGGGGAGCCTCATACAGACAGGAGGCTCCCATAGCCCACCAGGAGATGCCTCCCCCCAATAAGTGGAGCTCTTGCAGTGAAACGCTACCGGAGAGGGAGAGCGAATCCCAATGCAGCGATGAAGACGGTAACCGATAGCCTCACAAGCACCCCCTTTTGTTAGATTAGACCAGTAGAACCAGCACCCCCTTTTATTAGATTAGCCCAGTAGAACCAGCACCCCTTTTATTAGATTAGACCAGTAGAACCAGCACCCCCTTTTATTAGATTAGACCAGTAGAGCCAGCACCCCTTTTATTAGATTAGACCAGTAGAACCAGGCCCCCTTTTATTAGATTAGACCAGTAGAACCAGCCCCCCCTTTTATTAGATTAGGCCAGTAGAACCAACCCCCCTTTTATTAGATTAGACCAGTAGAACCAGCCCCCCTTTTTTTTTTTAGCTGCTCCAACCACACAGAAGGCAGCACCTTTAGATAGGTGAAGCCGAGGCTAATACGTCACATAGGCCACGCCCACTTCACCCTATCAATCTCAAAAAGGTTAAAAAAAAAAAAAAGGTTTTTATTCGCCATTTGTGCATAAACCAGACAGTTCAAACACATTGGAATTCTTGTGCAGGGCTTCCCAAGTCAAGTACAGTATTAATACAGAGAGAGAGAGAGAGAGATCGAGAGAGAGAGAGCGAGAGAGCGAGAGGGCGCAGCACAATAAATAGTAATAATAAAAAATATAAAAAGTTTTAAAAATTGAGATAAGGACAAATTGCATGTTGTGCATTGCATTTCAGTTCAATCTCGACAGAGAAGTTGGACTTCAGAATCTTCTAGCTGCTACCAGACAAAGGGTTAATGTTTTTGATCAGCAGGGAGACGCTCAGCACGTGTTCAACACGCTTCCACCTCCTTTTGCTCCGTAGTTACCATACCGAAATACTTTAACAAATAAAGTGTGTTAAAAGCTATCCTGGATTGGAACCCTTTCTTGGAAGAACTCTGCAGCTTCATAGTCCTATGATTGATATCGTCAGATCAGATTCACCAGTAAGGATGCTTAAGCTGCTCAGCTGTCCCAATTCCCCAAAACAAAATCTGTAAAGATGAAGTATCTTTATTCAATTCAATTCAATTTTATTTGTATAGCCCTTAATCACCATTACAGTCTCAAAGGGCTTAACAGGCCAAATATTTGTGACACCCCCCTTTACCCATGCCCCCACACGGGCAAGAAAAAACTCCCTTGAATCAGCAAGGAAGAAATCTTGAGAAGAAACGCAGTGGAGGGGATCCCTTCTTGCAGGGATGGTCAGGAGTGCAATGGGTGCCACAATTGACCCAAGAACCCATGCAACACTGTATGGCACCCCACCTGAAGTCCTCAAGGAATAAAACACAGATGCAGGGGAAAAGAGATGCCTTTAAAGAAACAAAGTGGAGCGACCCAGGGACAAGTCTGGTTTGGGTTTAAGATTAAGGATGGTTAACTTTTATTATTGGTGTTTGTTTAAGTTTAGGCATTAGTGATTGTATTAAAGATTGTTTAGTTATTAGAGATGCTTAGTTAGATTGTCAAGTTTAGGTACCAAGTTAGGGTAAGAGTTTAAGCATTTGGGCTTTTAAGTTAGATGGTCAAGTTTGGGTATTAGGTTAGGTTGAGGTAAGCGAGTTTAGGCCTTTGAGATGTTTAGTTAGATGGTTCAGTTTAGGTACTAGGTTAAGGTAAGAGTTTAGGTGTTTGAGCTCTTCAGTTAGATGGTTAAGTTTGGGTATTAGGTTAAGTTGAGGTAAGCGAGTTTAGGCCTTTGAGATGTTTAGTTAAATGGTTCGGTTTAGGTACTCGGTTAAGGTAAGAGAGTTTAGGCATTTGAGATCTTTAGTTAGATGGTTAAGTTTGGGTATTAGGTTGGCTTTTTGTTTTGTTAGACAAGTTACTTTAGGCATTTTATATGTTTCAATTTAGGACATTTGAAAGAAAGATTAGAAAGATTGTTAAGCTCAGGTTTGCTCCAGCTTTGTCCCTTTAGTCGCTCCCTTAGAAAGAGGGTTACGAGGTAACTGGGTTAGAAATACAATAGTTGGGGTCACAGAAATAGAATGTATAAATCATTGAGCTAAACATGCTTTTCCTACAACATGGTGTGAATTACAGTACTTTTTTTTTAAAGTTAAAATGGTAAAGTGGTAACAGTATGGTGTGTAGGAGGCAGGAGGAGTTGTAGGAGTTGTTGAGCTCCGAGTGGTTATGTCTGGGGTAGATTGGATTGTAGGTGTAGCCAGGGATCAACTGTTCGGTCATCATACTCTGAAATAAATTGAAGGCACAAAGTAAAGTCAGTCTCACAGTGTGCTGGCAGATTTAGAAGACATTTTGATCACCAAACGTGAAGGCCAATCAAAGACACAAATGCAGTAACAACACCATCTGGCATCAAACATAGGTCATTACATTCAGTAATTTAGGTTGGATTTTATATTGATTTACAGGAGAGAAAAGGCTTCAAGTCATTACGGCAACAACATCAAAATCGTCAGTGCTGGATTACCATCTTTCATCAATAAATGTATGTATAATTGATACAAGTCAGTTGAGCTCTTCCCAGGGAGTCTTCAACCTTTTTATGAAACAACTGCAAATGTCCAAGTACACATCGATTCAATGGCCGAAGCATGTCATGTCCCAGTACGATAGGTGGCATGGCATTGTACCCATTTCAATCACCTTTTTTAAATAAATCAGTTTCTAGTCTTCCTCCCATCCATAAACTGTAAATTGTGCACGTATTTTAACTGGTACATCATGGTGAGTTTCCTCGTCAGTCCAAAAGTGTGTCTTGCTCCTGGACCTCTCCATCGTGTTTGCCGTTTGACAGTGACAACACCATGACTATTGTCTCCTTCTATTTCCTGCTCTGGGAAAAAATCTCCAGCATGCGCAGAACGCATAACCCTGATTGAACGTACATGCACGATTAATGAGAACATCAATCGAATAATCTAGAGGTCTTAATCCGACGATGAGAAACCCGATCCGGTCTGATTTTAGTCAGACTAAGGTGTATACATGCATCTTAAAAATACAATCACAGTGAGACTAACGCAATAATTTGGTTCTCGAGTGTCATGTAAACACAAGTCTCGCTGGTGATTACATGTTTAGATGGATTGAACCAAAAGGACACCGCCTGAGAACAATCACAAAGGAACCGCACTGCACATATTCCGTTTTATATGGCACAGAATAAAACCATATGGCAAAGAATTAAAATCGTACAGTGCATAGAATTGCACAGAATTTAAATCGCAGTGCATAGAATTGCAAAGACTTAAAATTGTATAGTGCATAGAATAGCAAATAAATAAAATCGTATAGTGAATAGAATTGCAAAGAATTAAAATTGTATAGTGCATAGAATTGCAAAGAATTAAAATCGTATAGTGCATAGAATTGCAAAGAATTAAAATTGTACAGTGCATCAACATCAAAACCACATTAAAATAGTCAGTGCTGGATTACCATCTTTCATCAATAAATGTATACAAGTCAGTTCAGCTATTCCCAGTCTTCAAAATTTTTATTAAAATCGGGAGGGATTATGTGATTGCCATTTGGTCCATTTAAGAATGAAGGAACCATTTATCAAAGTTCTCACCTGGGTCTCTCCACCATGGCACCTGCACAGCCATCTGCTCTTCCATCGTGACCTGAAAAAAACAGTAATTTGTTGATCCCAAGTGGAAATTAGTCATAGCAAGAAGGGCAAAAAATATACACCAAGGGTAGGTATAAAAATTATACATAGGATGGAAGCAAGCATTGTGTGACCGGAAGAGCAATTATTCATTTTTACGATTCTTAAGCATTAGCCAATATCAGTTTGACTAAGCGAAAAAAAAAAATCAAAAGCACACACTATGAGAGCATTATTTTGAGATGGTATCGATGGATTAATTTTATACAATGGCCCCAACCAAGTGTAAATGTATCCAACAGTGGCATTGTCAGGATGCACTGAAAGCTTCCCGAAATGTTAGCGTTGGGTTTGACAGGTTACAACATTAAGACGTTGGGGATACGGTACCGCTGCTGGGAGTTGATCCCCCTAGCATCTTAACAGGTCATCCGTTTCATGTACCATCTCTCGAATAAATATCACGCACCTCTCTACCATAGGAAATAATAAAAATACATTTAGTTTAGAGGCGCCTTTCAAGACACCCAAGGTCACCTTACAGAGCATATAGTCATCATAAATCGTTTAAAAAACAAGACATTGTGAAAAAAAAAAAAAAACATAAATAAAAAATAAATAGGTAGATCTCTAACTCCCCCCCATCCCCCACCCCCCTCTAGGGGGGGGGGGGAGAGAGATAATAAATAAGGGGGGGGGGGAGTCACCTGAGCAGCGCTCCTCAGCACCATTGACTTTTATTCTGGGGGACCAAAAGCCCAGCTACAATTTGCTGATGAACCCAGCTACTGTGTCCTAGATTTTTTAGATGATAAGATTTACTTTATTGAACCTTTGAAGAACGGTCTGAAGAATTCCCCTTTCCTGGACGAGGAGCTGGTTGGTCTTGACACCTCCCGCTGACCGCCACCGCAGGGACCTCCGACTGCGTCGCCTCAGTCCCTTCAGGAACACACGTGACCCTTTGGCACACTGGACATTTGTTTTCTCCCCATTAATGCAGTCCAACACTTCACTCAGATGTCAATAGGGTATTTTATATGCACTTTTACAGCACAGTACATAGTGGGCTGTTTTGATAGAACTAATTACAATAGTTATTACTCCCAAACCCAAAAGCCAGCCACATGCAATACACATCCTGACTAGTCCTAGTGGCCGAGAATGCTTTCTTAACAGCCAGTCAGAATGAACACATCTGTATGGATTACTTTAGATCTGTACGAAGAGTCGCTGACCGTGTCATTCTAAACAATCTAAACAATCCAAGCAAGCCATCAATATGTGTATTCCATTGTCTTACCCTTCAGCATCTGCAGAGCTGCACCATTCCTGGTATTCCCTCCACCTACAGCTTCCAGCGCCAGTCCTGAATTTGACAAACGCTGTAGAACACTGATCTTGAAATAAATGTACAGGGGCAAACCCACCCCTGAACAAAAATAATTCAATTCTTTCATGGTTCAACGTTCATAAATAATTGTCAATGCTTAAATTCCTTGCAAATAAGTAACATAAAGGACAGCATGAGGCATATCTAGCAAGATGATTATGGTACAGTGAAAACCATGTTTTTATAGAGCAAATAATTAAAGTATATATATATATATATATAAATAAAGTAAATTGCCATAGAAAGTGATAAACCTTACTTGCCTCCATTGCTGAAGTTCGTACATATCTGGGAATGGACTTTGTGAAATTTGATAAAATATTGAAATGGAAAATTTGTCAAAAATTTAAATTTGCAGTACTACAAATCTGAATTTGCCGGTGTTAATGTTCATAGGACCAAGTGCAAGTACTAAAAATCGCTAGGCTAACCCATTCCCCGTATACAGCAGCTATAGCTAGCTAATGCAGATGCTAGACAATTAAGTAATATGAATAAATACAACACACAGGTTAGCTACCAGGCGAAAGGCTCCCAACACAGTTGTGTTGGAGCAAACTACCTTCCAAGCTACCAGGTGAAACGCTCCCAACACAGTTGCATTGGAGCAACTAGCTTCCAGGCTACCAGGTGAAACGCTCCCAACACAGTTGCGTTGGAGCAACTATCTTCCAGGCTACCAGGTGAAACGCTCCCAACACAGTTGCGTTGGAGCAACTATCTTCCAGGCTACCAGGTGAAACGCTCCCAACACAGTTGCGTTGGAGCAAATTAGCTTCCAGGCTACCAGGTGAAACACTCCCAACACAGTTGCGTTGGAGCAAACTAGCTTCCAAGCTACCAGGTGAAACGCTCCCAACACAATTGCATTTGCTGTACAGTCAGTATGTTTACATACACATCTTATAGCAATTGGTCGACGATACTCCCCAATTGGCCAACTGCAATTGTCCGAGTACATATTTCAGATTATATTGCACAGAATAAAACCACATTGCAATGACTTAAAATCGTAGTGCATAGAATTGCAAAGAAATAAAATCGTATAATGCATAGAATTGCAAAGAATTAAAATCTTAGTGCATAGAATTGCAAAGAATTAAAATCGTAGTGCATAGAATTGGAAAGAATTAAAATCGTATAATGCATAGAATTGCAAAGAATGAAAAATCATAGTGCATAGAATTGCAAATAATAAAAATCATATAGAGCATATAACTGCAAATAATTAAAATCGTAATGCATAGAATTGCAAAGACTTAAAATAATGCATAGAATGGCAAAGAATTAAAATCACATAGAGCATAGAATTGCAAATAATTAAAATCGTAGTGCATAGAATTGCAAAGAATTAAAATCGTATAATGCATAGAATTGCAAAGAATTAAAATCGTATAATGCATAGAATTGCAAAAGAATTAAAATCGTAGTGCATAGAATCAAACCACATTGCAAGGAATTAAAATCCTTTAGCACAGAATAAAACCACATTGAAGTATGAAGCAGCAGTAGCCTACAACTTCAGCAGCAGTCAACAATTTGCAAATGTATGGAAAGTTGTAAAAAGGAAAGATTAAAAAAAGGGAGAATGTGGAGTACTGTGTGGATGTGTAAATCAACTAATCCATCTCCTAAATTCAAACCTACTAAGCCAAAAACCAACAATTGAAACCAAACCATAACATGCCCGCAGTCATTCGTCTAGTGAAGTCAGTCTGACATCTTTTCATCCAGGCTACCAGGTGAAAGGCTCCCAACACAGTTGTGTTGGAGCAAACTACCTTCCAAGCTACCA
Organism: Gadus macrocephalus; assembly: GCF_031168955.1. NCBI lineage: Eukaryota > Metazoa > Chordata > Actinopteri > Gadiformes > Gadidae > Gadus > Gadus macrocephalus. Next base: position 15,348,258 of record NC_082390.1, read on the forward strand.
GGTGAAACGCTCCCAACACAGTTGCGTTGGAGCAACTACCTTCCAGGCTACCAGGTGAAACGCGAGCAACTAGCTTCCAGGCTACCAGGTGAAACGCTCCCAACACAATTGCATTTGCTGTACAGTCAGTATGTTTACATACACATCTTATAGCCATAGGTCGACTATACTCCCCAATTGGCCAACTGCAATTGTCCGAGTACATATTTCAGATTATATTGCACAGAATAAAACCACATTGCAATAACTTAAAATCGTAGTGCATAGAATTGCAAAGAATTGAAATCTTAGTGCATAGAATTGCAAAGAAATAAAATCGTATAATGCATAGAATTGCAAAGAATTAAAATCTTAGTGCATAGAATTGCAAAGAATTAAAATCGTATAATGCATAGAATTGCAAAGAATGAAAATAGTGCATAGAATTGCAAATAATAAAAATCATATAGAGCATATAACTGCAAATAATTAAAATCGTAGTGCATAGAATTGCAAAGAATTAAAACCGTATTGCATAGAATCAAACTACATTGCAAGGAATTAAAATAATTTAGCACAGAATAAAACCACATTGAAGTATGAAGCAGCAGTAGCCTACAAGTTCAGCAGCAGTCAACAATTTGCAAATGTATGGAAAGTTGTAAAAAGGAAAGATTCAAAAAAGGGAGAATGTAGAGTACTGTGTGGATGTGTAAATCAACTAGAATAGAATTGCAAAGAATTGAAATCTTAGTGCATAGAGTTGCAAAGAAATAAAATCGTATAATGCATAGAATTGCAAAGAATTAAAATCGTATAATGCATAGAATTGCAAAATAATTAAAATCGTAGTGCATAGAATTGCAAAGAATTAGAATCGTAGTGCATAGAATTGCAAAGAATTAAAATCGTAGTGCATAGAATCAAACCACATTGCAAGGAATTAAAATTATTTAGCACAGAATAAAACCACATTGAAGTATGAAGCAGCAGTAGCCTACAAGTTCAGCAGCAGTCAACAATTTGCAAATGTATGGAAAGTTGTAAAAAGGAAAGATTCAAAAAAGGGAGAATGTAGAGTAGTGTGTGGATGTGTAAATCAACTAATCCATCTCCTAAATTCAAACCTACCAAGCCAAAAACCAACAATTGAAACCAAACCATAACATGCCCGCAGTCATTCGTCAAGTGAAGTCAGTCTGACAGCTTTTCATCCAGGCTACCAGGTGAAAGGCTCCCAACACAGTTGCGTTGGAGCAAACTACCTTCCAAGCTACCAGGTGAAACGCTCCCAACACAGTTGCGTTGGAGCAACTAGCTTCCAGGCTACCAGGTGAAACGCTCCCAACACAGTTGCGTTGGAGCAAACTAGCTTCCAGGCTACCAGGTGAAACGCTCCCAACACAATTGCATTTGCTGTACAGTCAGTATGTTTACATACACATCTTATAGCCATAGGTCGACTATACTCCCCAATTGGCCAACAGCAATTGTCCGAGTACATATTTCAGATTATATTGCACAGAATAAAACCACATTGCAATGACTTAAAATCATAGTGCATAGAATTGCAAAGAATTGAAATCTTAGTGCATAGAATTGCAAAGAAATAAAATCGTATAATGCATAGAATTGCAAAGAATTAAAATCGTAGTGCATAGAATTGCAAAGAATTAAAATCGTATAATGCATAGAATTGCAAAATAATTAAAATCGTAGTGCATAGAATTGCAAAGAATTAGAATCGTAGTGCATAGAATTGCGAAGAATTAAAATCGTAGTGCATAGAATTGCAAAGAATTAAAACCGTATTGCATAGAATCAAACCACATTGCAAGGAATTAAAATAATTTAGCACAGAATAAAACCACATTGAAGTATGAAGCAGCAGTAGCCTACAAGTTCAGCAGCAGTCAACAATTTGCAAATGTATGGAAAGTTGTAAAAAGGAAAGATTCAAAAAAAGGGAGAATGTAGAGTACTGTGTGGATGTGTAAATCAACTAGAATAGAATTGCAAAGAATTGAAATCTTAGTGCATAGAGTTGCAAAGAAATAAAATCGTATAATGCATAGAATTGCAAAGAATTAAAATCGTAGTGCATAGAATTGCAAAGAATTAAAATCGTATAATGCATAGAATTGCAAAATAATTAAAATCGTAGTGCATAGCATTGCAAAGAATTAGAATCGTAGTGCATAGAATTGCAAAGAATTAAAATCGTAGTGCATAGAATTGCAAAGAATTAAAACCGTATTGCTTAGAATCAAACCACATTGCAAGGAATTAAAATAATTTAGCACAGAATAAAACCACATTGAAGTATGAAGCAGCAGTAGCCTACAAGTTCAGCAGCAGTCAACAATTTGCAAATGTATGGAAAGTTGTAAAAAGGAAAGATTCAAAAAAGGGAGAATGTAGAGTAGTGTGTGGATGTGTAAATCAACTAATCCATCTCCTAAATTCAAACCTACCAAGCCAAAAACCAACAATTGAAACCAAACCATAACATGCCCGCAGTCATTCGTCAAGTGAAGTCAGTCTGACAGCTTTTCATCCAGGCTACCAGGTGAAAGGCTCCCAACACAGTTGCGTTGGAGCAAACTACCTTCCAAGCTACCAGGTGAAACGCTCCCAACACAGTTGCGTTGGAGCAACTAGCTTCCAGGCTACCAGGTGAAACGCTCCCAACACAGTTGCGTTGGAGCAACTAGCTTCCAGGCCACCAGGTGAAACGCTCCCAACACAGTTGCGTTGGAGCAAACCACCTTCCAAGCTACCAGGTGAAACGCTCCCAACACAGTTGCGTTGGAGCAAACTAGCTTCCAGGCTACCAGGTGAAACGCTCCCAACACAATTGCATTTGCTGTACAGTCAGTATGTTTACATACACATCTTATAGCCATAGGTCGACTATACTCCCCAATTGGCCAACTGCAATTGTCCGAGTACATATTTCAGATTATATTGCACAGAATAAAACCACATTGCAATAACTTAAAATCGTAGTGCATAGAATTGCAAAGAATTGAAATCTTAGTGCATAGAATTGCAAAGAAATAAAATCGTATAATGCATAGAATTGCAAAGAATTAAAATCTTAGTGCATAGAATTGCAAAGAATTAAAATCGTATAATGCATAGAATTGCAAAGAATGAAAATAGTGCATAGAATTGCAAATAATAAAAATCATATAGAGCATATAACTGCAAATAATTAAAATCGTAATGCATAGAATTGCAAAGAATTAAAATCGTAGTGCATAGAATTGCAAAGAATTAAAACCGTATTGCATAGAATCAAACTACATTGCAAGGAATTAAAATAATTTAGCACAGAATAAAACCACATTGAAGTATGAAGCAGCAGTAGCCTACAAGTTCAGCAGCAGTCAACAATTTGCAAATGTATGGAAAGTTGTAAAAAGGAAAGATTCAAAAAAGGGAGAATGTAGAGTACTGTGTGGATGTGTAAATCAACTAGAATAGAATTGCAAAGAATTGAAATCTTAGTGCATAGAGTTGCAAAGAAATAAAATCGTATAATGCATAGAATTGCAAAGAATTAAAATCGTATAATGCATAGAATTGCAAAATAATTAAAATCGTAGTGCATAGAATTGCAAAGAATTAGAATCGTAGTGCATAGAATTGCAAAGAATTAAAATCGTAGTGCATAGAATCAAACCACATTGCAAGGAATTAAAATTATTTAGCACAGAATAAAACCACATTGAAGTATGAAGCAGCAGTAGCCTACAAGTTCAGCAGCAGTCAACAATTTGCAAATGTATGGAAAGTTGTAAAAAGGAAAGATTCAAAAAAGGGAGAATGTAGAGTAGTGTGTGGATGTGTAAATCAACTAATCCATCTCCTAAATTCAAACCTACCAAGCCAAAAACCAACAATTGAAACCAAACCATAACATGCCCGCAGTCATTCGTCAAGTGAAGTCAGTCTGACAGCTTTTCATCCAGGCTACCAGGTGAAAGGCTCCCAACACAGTTGCGTTGGAGCAAACTACCTTCCAAGCTACCAGGTGAAACGCTCCCAACACAGTTGCGTTGGAGCAACTAGCTTCCAGGCTACCAGGTGAAACGCTCCCAACACAGTTGCGTTGGAGCAAACTAGCTTCCAGGCTACCAGGTGAAACGCTCCCAACACAATTGCATTTGCTGTACAGTCCGTATGTTTACATACACATCTTATAGCCATAGGTCGACTATACTCCCCAATTGGCCAACAGCAATTGTCCGAGTACATATTTCAGATTATATTGCACAGAATAAAACCACATTGCAATGACTTAAAATCATAGTGCATAGAATTGCAAAGAATTGAAATCTTAGTGCATAGAATTGCAAAGAAATAAAATCGTATAATGCATAGAATTGCAAAGAATTAAAATCGTAGTGCATAGAATTGCAAAGAATTAAAATCGTATAATGCATAGAATTGCAAAATAATTAAAATCGTAGTGCATAGAATTGCAAAGAATTAGAATCGTAGTGCATAGAATTGCGAAGAATTAAAATCGTAGTGCATAGAATTGCAAAGAATTAAAACCGTATTGCATAGAATCAAACCACATTGCAAGGAATTAAAATAATTTAGCACAGAATAAAACCACATTGAAGTATGAAGCAGCAGTAGCCTACAAGTTCAGCAGCAGTCAACAATTTGCAAATGTATGGAAAGTTGTAAAAAGGAAAGATTCAAAAAAAGGGAGAATGTAGAGTACTGTGTGGATGTGTAAATCAACTAGAATAGAATTGCAAAGAATTGAAATCTTAGTGCATAGAGTTGCAAAGAAATAAAATCGTATAATGCATAGAATTGCAAAGAATTAAAATCGTAGTGCATAGAATTGCAAAGAATTAAAATCGTATAATGCATAGAATTGCAAAATAATTAAAATCGTAGTGCATAGCATTGCAAAGAATTAGAATCGTAGTGCATAGAATTGCAAAGAATTAAAATCGTAGTGCATAGAATTGCAAAGAATTAAAACCGTATTGCTTAGAATCAAACCACATTGCAAGGAATTAAAATAATTTAGCACAGAATAAAACCACATTGAAGTATGAAGCAGCAGTAGCCTACAAGTTCAGCAGCAGTCAACAATTTGCAAATGTATGGAAAGTTGTAAAAAGGAAAGATTCAAAAAAGGGAGAATGTAGAGTAGTGTGTGGATGTGTAAATCAACTAATCCATCTCCTAAATTCAAACCTACCAAGCCAAAAACCAACAATTGAAACCAAACCATAACATGCCCGCAGTCATTCGTCAAGTGAAGTCAGTCTGACAGCTTTTCATCCAGGCTACCAGGTGAAAGGCTCCCAACACAGTTGCGTTGGAGCAAACTACCTTCCAAGCTACCAGGTGAAACGCTCCCAACACAGTTGCGTTGGAGCAACTAGCTTCCAGGCTACCAGGTGAAACGCTCCCAACACAGTTGCGTTGGAGCAACTAGCTTCCAGGCCACCAGGTGAAACGCTCCCAACACAGTTGCGTTGGAGCAAACCACCTTCCAAGCTACCAGGTGAAACGCTCCCAACACAGTTGCGTTGGAGCAAACTAGCTTCCAGGCTACCAGGTGAAACGCTCCCAACACAATTGCATTTGCTGTACAGTCAGTATGTTTACATACACATCTTATAGCCATAGGTCGACTATACTCCCCAATTGGCCAACTGCAATTGTCCGAGTACATATTTCAGATTATATTGCACAGAATAAAACCACATTGCAATAACTTAAAATCGTAGTGCATAGAATTGCAAAGAATTGAAATCTTAGTGCATAGAATTGCAAAGAAATAAAATCGTATAATGCATAGAATTGCAAAGAATTAAAATCTTAGTGCATAGAATTGCAAAGAATTAAAATCGTATAATGCATAGAATTGCAAAGAATGAAAATAGTGCATAGAATTGCAAATAATAAAAATCATATAGAGCATATAACTGCAAATAATTAAAATCGTAATGCATAGAATTGCAAAGAATTAAAATCGTAGTGCATAGAATTGCAAAGAATTAAAACCGTATTGCATAGAATCAAACTACATTGCAAGGAATTAAAATAATTTAGCACAGAATAAAACCACATTGAAGTATGAAGCAGCAGTAGCCTACAAGTTCAGCAGCAGTCAACAATTTGCAAATGTATGGAAAGTTGTAAAAAGGAAAGATTCAAAAAAGGGAGAATGTAGAGTACTGTGTGGATGTGTAAATCAACTAGAATAGAATTGCAAAGAATTGAAATCTTAGTGCATAGAGTTGCAAAGAAATAAAATCGTATAATGCATAGAATTGCAAAGAATTAAAATCGTATAATGCATAGAATTGCAAAATAATTAAAATCGTAGTGCATAGAATTGCAAAGAATTAGAATCGTAGTGCATAGAATTGCAAAGAATTAAAATCGTAGTGCATAGAATCAAACCACATTGCAAGGAATTAAAATTATTTAGCACAGAATAAAACCACATTGAAGTATGAAGCAGCAGTAGCCTACAAGTTCAGCAGCAGTCAACAATTTGCAAATGTATGGAAAGTTGTAAAAAGGAAAGATTCAAAAAAGGGAGAATGTAGAGTAGTGTGTGGATGTGTAAATCAACTAATCCATCTCCTAAATTCAAACCTACCAAGCCAAAAACCAACAATTGAAACCAAACCATAACATGCCCGCAGTCATTCGTCAAGTGAAGTCAGTCTGACAGCTTTTCATCCAGGCTACCAGGTGAAAGGCTCCCAACACAGTTGCGTTGGAGCAAACTACCTTCCAAGCTACCAGGTGAAACGCTCCCAACACAGTTGCGTTGGAGCAACTAGCTTCCAGGCTACCAGGTGAAACGCTCCCAACACAGTTGCGTTGGAGCAAACTAGCTTCCAGGCTACCAGGTGAAACGCTCCCAACACAATTGCATTTGCTGTACAGTCCGTATGTTTACATACACATCTTATAGCCATAGGTCGACTATACTCCCCAATTGGCCAACAGCAATTGTCCGAGTACATATTTCAGATTATATTGCACAGAATAAAACCACATTGCAATGACTTAAAATCATAGTGCATAGAATTGCAAAGAATTGAAATCTTAGTGCATAGAATTGCAAAGAAATAAAATCGTATAATGCATAGAATTGCAAAGAATTAAAATCGTAGTGCATAGAATTGCAAAGAATTAAAATCGTATAATGCATAGAATTGCAAAATAATTAAAATCGTAGTGCATAGAATTGCAAAGAATTAGAATCGTAGTGCATAGAATTGCGAAGAATTAAAATCGTAGTGCATAGAATTGCAAAGAATTAAAACCGTATTGCATAGAATCAAACCACATTGCAAGGAATTAAAATAATTTAGCACAGAATAAAACCACATTGAAGTATGAAGCAGCAGTAGCCTACAAGTTCAGCAGCAGTCAACAATTTGCAAATGTATGGAAAGTTGTAAAAAGGAAAGATTCAAAAAAAGGGAGAATGTAGAGTACTGTGTGGATGTGTAAATCAACTAGAATAGAATTGCAAAGAATTGAAATCTTAGTGCATAGAGTTGCAAAGAAATAAAATCGTATAATGCATAGAATTGCAAAGAATTAAAATCGTAGTGCATAGAATTGCAAAGAATTAAAATCGTATAATGCATAGAATTGCAAAATAATTAAAATCGTAGTGCATAGCATTGCAAAGAATTAGAATCGTAGTGCATAGAATTGCAAAGAATTAAAATCGTAGTGCATAGAATTGCAAAGAATTAAAACCGTATTGCTTAGAATCAAACCACATTGCAAGGAATTAAAATAATTTAGCACAGAATAAAACCACATTGAAGTATGAAGCAGCAGTAGCCTACAAGTTCAGCAGCAGTCAACAATTTGCAAATGTATGGAAAGTTGTAAAAAGGAAAGATTCAAAAAAGGGAGAATGTAGAGTAGTGTGTGGATGTGTAAATCAACTAATCCATCTCCTAAATTCAAACCTACCAAGCCAAAAACCAACAATTGAAACCAAACCATAACATGCCCGCAGTCATTCGTCAAGTGAAGTCAGTCTGACAGCTTTTCATCCAGGCTACCAGGTGAAAGGCTCCCAACACAGTTGCGTTGGAGCAAACTACCTTCCAAGCTACCAGGTGAAACGCTCCCAACACAGTTGCGTTGGAGCAACTAGCTTCCAGGCTACCAGGTGAAACGCTCCCAACACAGTTGCGTTGGAGCAACTAGCTTCCAGGCCACCAGGTGAAACGCTCCCAACACAGTTGCGTTGGAGCAAACCACCTTCCAAGCTACCAGGTGAAACGCTCCCAACACAGTTGCGTTGGAGCAAACTAGCTTCCAGGCTACCAGGTGAAACGCTCCCAACACAATTGCATTTGCTGTACAGTCAGTATGTTTACATACACATCTTATAGCCATAGGTCGACTATACTCCCCAATTGGCCAACAGCAATTGTCCGAGTACATATTTCAGATTATATTGCACAGAATAAAACCACATTGCAATGACTTAAAATCATAGTGCATAGAATTGCAAAGAATTGAAATCTTAGTGCATAGAATTGCAAAGAAATAAAATCGTATAATGCATAGAATTGCAAAGAATTAAAATCGTAGTGCATAGAATTGCAAAGAATTAAAATCGTATAATGCATAGAATTGCAAAAGAATTAAAATCGTAGTGCATAGAATTGCAAAGAATTAGAATCGTAGTGCATAGAATTGCAAAGAATTAAAATCGTAGTGCATAGAATTGCAAAGAATTAAAACCGTATTGCATAGAATCAAACCACATTGCAAGGAATTAAAATAATTTAGCACAGAATAAAACCACATTGAAGTATGAAGCAGCAGTAGCCTACAAGTTCAGCAGCAGTCAACAATTTGCAAATGTATGGAAAGTTGTAAAAAGGAAAGATTCAAAAAAGGGAGAATGTAGAGTAGTGTGTGGATGTGTAAATCAACTAATCCATCTCCTAAATTCAAACCTACCAAGCCAAAAACCAATAATTGAAACCAAACCATAACATGCCCGCAGTCATTCGTCTAGTGAAGTCAGTCTGACAGCTTTTCATACACCAGTCCAGTGGGGTTACGGGTGGAGCGAAAACAAACCCCATTGTGCAAGTTTGAGGTCATAACTTCACACTCGCCCTAATTTCGGTTTGACAGACATCCGTTCTGGGTTTTTCCCAGAACTTCCAGTTCTTTGTGGATTCCTGAGGGAGGCGAAGCATCGGCAGAAGGTGCCGTTACATCAAATTGTAAACTCCAGAATTGCACCGATGTCATTTCCACTAGGGATGTTCTGTAGTCCAGTGGTGCTGTGAAACAAAAAAGCAATTGGCGAAAATATATTGCATTCGCCAATTGGTATACTTACCATTTAACTTGCGCTTGTTTGCTTTCACCAATTCCAATTTTGCCCAAACGTTGAACTTTCACAATAGTTGCAGGTGTTCTTCCATTTTGAGTCCAGTTTCAAGAGCACACCCTTCCCAGTGTCCAGACAGGTTGTTGTTGTTGTTGTTGTAGCGGTCCGCAGCGTTAGTAAAGTCAGTCGTTTAGTCGTCCCCCGTTAGGCCTCATACAAACACGTGCAACAATGCACTCAAAAACAACCTACAACACTGCACTAAACTTAGAATGAGCCAAAACCAAACAGACGAGCGGTAAAATCCAGGTTAAGTTTAGGGGAAAGAATATAGCGATGTGTGTGTGCGGTGGACACATTCTGAAAACAGCAGCCAAACACAACCAAACAACTTCAACCAGCTCAAGGAATAACAAACGATTGGTGACTTGCATGGGGGGGTCCTCGCTCCCCCGTTGGTGGCCACGTTGTCCGGATTGTTCAGTCAAAAGCCCACAAAAAACCAACAATCAACCGCGGGACCATTTTAATTCGCGTTTGGGAGCAACGCAAAAATATTCATCCCGCACATGCGGGGCGACACAGGTGAACTCAATTAATAGCTAATGAGAACGAGAACGGGATGGCTGTGACAAGCCAGAAGCTCGAGCCGATAAAGAGTTTCCCTCCGTATCGAACGCAGCGCATGAAAAGCCTTTCTAGAATAAAAGTGATCAAATATTAATGTAGCCTACCTTTTCTATTTAGTATTTGGGTCGCATACGAACTAGGTATAATGAAGCCATTTGGAAATGTGATTATTGCAATTATATCCGTTTGGTTTATTAGTCTGTCCTGTCGGGCTCTCATTAACCCCTTCATAACAAGATAGCGATCTCCCAAATTGATGAAAACCAACTGTTATTGATTGTCCCTCTCCATTGTGAGGCTTTACCCCAAAGAAATGTAACAGTGCCCAGGTCAATCCAAACCCGGGATATATTATATTCAAGAATTTAATTATTTATCGTGTTTCTGTGTGTGTGTGTGTGTGTGTGTGTGTGTGTAGCCTACGTGTTTCTCCCTGTGTTTATTACATTTATTTAAAACAAGACACATTTGCAGTTCGGTGGTCCGAGGATCTCGTCACTGCTTTTTGCAGATGATGTGGTCCTCATTGGATCATCGGCCTGTGACCTTCAGCACTCACTGGATCGGCTGGCGGCCGAGTGCGGCTGGGATGAGGATCAGCACCGCTAAATCTGAGGCCACATATTATTTCGTACACTCAATTATATTAGCTAAGTCAAATAAACCAAAGACAGAAGACTTTGCATCATTGATTTTTATTTTCACCCCAGGCAAAAAAAATTTGATCTGTAAAGAAGAAGGAAAAAAAAAGCTTCCATAAATGTTTGACAAAGGCAAGTATCAAGGTATTTTTCTGGCCCATAGCAAGCAACCCTGTTCCCGGTTTCCAGGTCCGTCAATTTCAACACACACACACACACACACTCAAAGTAGCTGTGGGTAACAAATGGACACAAAGAATGAATAAATGAATGTATTTCATTACTTTTATTTTGATCATTGTCAACGCAGAATTCCAATATCAAAATGGAATGCACTATGCAAAGAGTAAGGCCATGCATTAAATGTTGATATTCAAATCCTGTTATTATGCCTTATCATACTCTAATTCAAGTGAATGATTTATTGATTACCTTCTTTATTTCTCTCAGACATACTCTAGGGTAGAAACACACACAAATATAGCGCATTAGTAACTGTTTTTATAGACCCGGATATGAAATATGATTTTTTTTTAAGCATTGCAGTGAACCTACCCGACAAGAGAAAATAAGGACACAGACGGTCCGTCGGACAGACAGACAGTCAGTCAGTCAGTCAGACAGACAGACCGTCAGTCAGTCAGTCAAAGACAGACAGACAGACAAACAGACAGACAGGAGTTCTTAAAAGAACTTGGTTTCGTAATGTGTGTGTTATGTGGTTTAATGTCGTGGTGCAATGTGCAGGCAAATCTGGAGGGGATAAACATGAGGCCTATGCATGTTACTTCCATGAATATTTTAATGATCAACTTGTTGGTCTATCCATACATTAGTTTATAATGTACACGAACAGAGAGCGGCAACTTACCTCTAGGCGCTCAGTATCAGGGAGAACGTATTTCCGTCTGAGTCCATGATACTGCGCGGAATTTTCCTTAAATGTGGGCTGGCTTAAACGTTTAAGCCCGCCCACATCTGCGAGCTGCAGTCAGGGGTTACTCGGTCCGGCTGGTTCTCTAATGGTCTCAGTCCAGTCCCGGCTGGTTCTCTAATGGTCTCAGTCCAGGTCCGGCTGGTTCTCTGGAGGTTCTCCTTGTCCTTGGGGGGCTAGTCCTCGTCCTCTTCTGGTTGTCTGAGGCCCTGGCTGTGGAGCGTCTTCCCTGCCATCTCCATCATGGCCTGGACCTCCGGGTCCATGTCTAGGACGCTTCTCTTGCCCCGCCCCTCCTCGCCCTGGGAGAATTCAACACAGATTGCACATTTAGACAGAGTTTTACCAAATAGAATGAATGTAATTCAGTAATAACTAATGTAGGTATTTTACTGGTGACAATGATACGGTTTACAGCTGGGAGTACGAAGACGGATCAGCTGACACCAGAAAGGTACATTGTGGCGAGAGCACAGATGGAGTACAATTATATTTTTATTTATATCTAAATACATCCAGTGTCATGTTTTAATCCTGATCTCCTTTTGGCCCTTTTGACCCCTCCTTGCAGCCATCAAGCATTATCCAACGCAGCAAAGACAACAACAAAGTCTCTCGAACATAAGGATGAAACAATTGCACTTCTGACCTCCTCCGGTTCGGGTGGTTTGCCCACAGCCCACACCTCCGCATAGTCCAGGGTGAATTCCTCGTCCCCCGACAGCTGGGGGCTGCCGTAGGTGGTGCACTTGGGACGCGCACGGCTGTGACCACGGCCAAAGTCGCTGTCCAGCCACAAGCCAAAGTAGCCATGCTGCCCGCCCATTCCCTGGCACAGAGAGGAGGGACACACTTAGCATCAGCCAATCAGAGGCATACAAATCAGAATGTGAAGTAGGACTGGACGGATGGGTCACAAAATCCATAAACAAATTATATTATTTAGGTAGGGCATAAAAGTGGGAGAAGATCACTAGTATGATGATGCATTTATATATAACTCATCAATATACATTTAGTCTACAGAGAGCTATTTCAATCCATACGTTCACAGGAAATACACTTGATTGGGTCTTATTACTATCAATTTATACTTTACATTGTGTATTTTGAAGTAATAAACAGAACTATATTCAATGCATAAATCCATGGTCAATACAGTTAAAAGCGTCTCATCATTATACGTTATGAGACTATACATTGTGCTCTTACTACCATTACAAAGCACTGTTTGTCCCACTTAAGTGCTTAGCAATACATCCAGCATGAGTAGTGGCTGTTACCCGAAAGAAATGCCATGATCCAAGCAATCCATATTGTGTGTGCAGTCTGAATGTTCCAGCCCTCTTTAAGGCCACTTATAATCCAACCATTCTTACGTTTGGCAGAACTTTAACCCATTTAAGCCGGGAAAGCATTGCCGCTGTTCTACCTTTAAAGCCGGGGGCGCTGTTGCGTCATTCTACCTTTAAGGACGGGAAAGCGTTTGCGTCGTTTTTCTGTAAAAGGGGGGTTTTTGCCCAAAGTGTCGGCCTCTGGGTCAATGAAATGCATCAGAATAGACACATATAGGTGTCAACTTGTTCCTCGTGAGTTTAGTTCAGAAATTTCTTCAAGCAAGTATGGCGGAATTTGAGACTGAAGACTTTTCTGACGGTAGCGATTTCGAGTTTCTCGGCTTCGAAGATGTTGATGAGGCCGAGTCCTTTGATGACGAATACGAACCGATTGACCGGGAATTATGGTTAAGGCACATGTTCGTGAATGACGACGAGGAAGAAGAAGTATGGAATGGGGCTATGGGAATGGGGCTGCTTGTGTTGCCGGTGCGAAGAGATTACTGGCGACAGAGTAAGAATCTCTTTCGGACGCAATTCGCCAGAAATATGTCCCGGGACAGATTTGCGGCCATCTGGAGGCAAGGACAATAGTAATACTTATTGATTGGGATGATGCTGTAATAAGTAATTACTACAGTTTATATGTAAGAGATGTATTACTGTCCCGGAGATGCGTAAAGCACCCGGGTGCGTAAAACCAGATAAGCTTCTCTGGAATGTCACTTATACTTATCAATAGTAATACTTATTGATTGTGATGATGCTGTAATAAGAAATGACGACAGTTTATATGTAAGAGATGTATTACTGTCCCGGAGATGCGTAAAGCACCCGTAAAACCAGATAAGCTTCTCTGGAATGTCACCACCAGTGGCGTAACAAGGCAACGACGGGCCCGTATGCAGGATGTTCAAGGCTCTTCCAAAGAATAGAGCTTCTTTGGATTTCACACCTAACTGCGATCTCCAGAACAATAAGGCCAAGGCTACTATACATTCCCAAATTATAGCCTGTATCTTTTAATTACGCTACTTCTTAGGATGGAATGCAATTGTATTTGTATTATGCATAATACTTTTATTCAGTAGTCATCACATACAAGTGCATGTAATTTAAAACGCAGACTGTTTACAGTTTTAGTCCCAGTCTGTTCCCCTTCCCATGTTTGTTATTATATACTTTATTACTTTCTTATATACTTATTTCACTTTATTATACTTTATTTTTTTTACAGTTTTGTGCTGTTCCTGCACTTTTACATATTTTTTTACTTTTTTATTTACTTTTCTACCTGTATGTAAATATTGTAAATATTTGTAAATAAAAACTCAAATTTCCCATGAAAGCCACAGGTGTCAGCTCTCAAATACTTTTTGAATTGTGTTCCTATCTGTTACAGGGGCTGAGAAATCAGTAATTTAGTAGGCGTTGACACAATTGCTGAATTTCTAGAAAAACTTCAGGTTTTGGGGGCTTTTCTGAAATCGCCTATAGGTTTTACAGGCATTTTTTCCAGGCGCTTTAGGCCTAAATGGGTTAAAGAATGGACTGCTGGTTCAATATTTAGAGCCTACACTTATGCATGAGAAGAGCTGCCAGGAAAAACAATAATCAAACCAGAGAGGAGAGTCTCTTCTGCGATGGTTCTCAGTTGGAGAGGAAGACGCTGTGTTCTCACCAGTCCATTGGGCATGGTCTGCTGGTTCTGGTTGAGGTACATGAAGTGCTGATTGTATCCTGTAGCGGTGTACACACGCAGCCTCGGGTACACCGAGAAGAGGAAGCATCTAGAGTCACCTGCAGGCAGACAGACAGACAGGATATTTGTTTTTTTTAGACACATTCATTTCCTGTGACAGGGTTCACGTGGAATGGAATTGAATGAAAGCATGAACAAATCGCTTGTTTTGTGGTTCTTTCTACAACACTACAACACTAATTTGTAATAAACAAGATCTAAAACTGGCAACATCAGCTCGCCACTGATCTTATCTATTGTCGTGGTGCCTTCATTCTCTTGTTCATTGTGAAAGGAGCAGATAGAGCGCAATTGAATTGTATCCAAACAGTCATTTGGCTCTTAAACAAACCACAAAACCAACTTCTGTGCATTTGGCTATGCAAAAATGTTTCCAACGCTATGCCATGATCCATGGGGCTGACCCTGGAACTGTGGTTTCACCTCCCAGGCATGGGAGGCGAACGCCCCGAACACGTGGCCCCGGGTGTCCCTGATGAGCAGCAGGGTGGGGCCCCGTTTGGACAGGCCCGCCACCATCCTGGAGAAGCTCTCTCCATGCAGCTGTGTGGTGAACAGGAGCCTCCAGGGGGCGCTGTAGCTATCTGGCAACTATCACGTAAGACCACAATGAAAGAAATATCAGCGTCTACTATTCATTCATTCTTCACACACACACACACACACACACAAACCACATTTTTCAATTATATTGGTTTTTTTCACAGGGAAAATGGATACATAAAATACGCATACACATGTAGCCCATCTGGACCGAATCCAATGAAGAGCTACTTTAGCACAAATGGCAAAAAATGTAAAAGCTGGCTAAGATAGAAAGGGGTCAGAACACACGTAACAGCTTGCTGCGTATGGAGCTGCGGACCGGTCAGAGTGCACAGTTTACACCTGTCCATTGCCAAAAGCGCCTACAATGGGCACTATTCTTTCTCCACATTGATTACCCATTATTCTGGCTTTGCCTGAAAGTTTTAAATTGTGCTCATTGTTGTAATGATTGAAATCTCAAAGGGCTTCATGTGAAGCCCTTAGTGTCAAAGGTTATCCTAAGAGGCTTATTAAGGACTACGTTGTCCTAATGATGCAGTGGCTGCTTTGCCAAAAGATCACGCATTCTGATCACATCTGTTGAACTTGTTATAATTTAGATATACGTTTTGCATGTTTATAAATTACAGATACATAAACATCATACTTTCATGAGAAATATTATATTTAAAAGGAGCGCTATTATATTTAAAAGGAGTTTTTGTGATTGTAGCTCAGTTAGTCGCAGTGTTTCTGGGAGCTTGATTTCAGGGGGACATTACTGTGCCAGACCTGCGGAGCCAGGAACATGAGGGTGGGCAGGTCCAGCAGACACTTGAGCTTGGACCAGGGGGCCTCCAAGCAGGCGGGCAGCAGGGTGAGTGGTGGCCGGCTGGGGAGCACCACGGCCAGGCCCTCGCTCACCAGCAGCTCCAGGTAGGCCGCCACCTGGGACACGCGGAACACCCAGTCCTCCAGGCTGCACACGTCACAGGTACCCCGCTCTGGGGCCATCGAGAGAGTGACGGTGTGGGCAAGAGAGTCCAAAATGAAATCCCCAAAATGAACCGCCACCAGCCAATGGGAAATACATTGGAAATAAATGTGCACTTTTGGCTAGGTACACATTTACATTGTCAGTATGCATGGCAGGCTTTTCCGCTCTGGAAAGTAAAATACACAATTCTAAAAGTTACTTCTTGACAGTGGGGGGCATGGTCGAGGACCGGTCGTCTGTGAGGAGAATTAGAAAAGAAGGCCGATGAACAGTGAGATTAACATTAGGGCATGTCCTACCTGAGGCCTTCAGCTCTGAGCACATCTGCTCAGCCAGCAGCTTGACCCCCATAGACACATCTCCCATCCTGTCCAGCTTCCAGCCCCGCAGGCGCTCCCGACTGACCAGGATCTTCACCACAGAAGAAAGGACGTCCTGGAGAAACTGCAGAGAAGAGAAAAGGGGGCAAGTGAGGGAGAGTGGGGAGGACGACAAAGACAAACAGATATAGAAAAGAATAAAACAGGATTTGCGTGAAATAATGTAGAGCCTATATAATGGCTATTTACCACATATATTGTTTGACCTAAAGGGTCAGAAGATTGTGCCAGCTAAAGTAAATACATTATACCTGCATCACATACCAATCCAAAGATAAAGAAGATATTCAATTTGTTTACCTGCGACACCTGTTCGCGTGTGACCACCTCTGAGTTCCCTGCCCCCTCCTGCGACATGGCCAGTACAAGGGGTGCGCGTTCTTCTGCGGTACCACGCAGAAGGTCAGCTAGGAAGACGACGAGTTGTTCACGGCTCACGCCAGACGTGGCTGCAGTGATGGCCTTCCCCGAGCCTGTCACTGGTGCTGTTCCAGCTCCAGACTCAACACAACATGCAGCCCGATATACCCTCTTTATCATGGAGTCTGAGGCTAGAGTATCCATGGAGGACTGTTGGGAACAAATATGGGGTTTAGAAATGGGGTAGCTAGACTATGCCGTCGTGCCAAGCAGTCCAAAACATATCAAGTGGAAGAACACTCAGGATCGAGGCTATTAGGCCGAATCTCGATTCTTCCCCTTGCCCCTTTTGCTTTGTCTTTGTCTTTGTCTTAACCAAGACAAAGACAAAGACAAAGCAAAAGGGGCAAGGGGAAGAATCGAGATTCGGCCCAAGTGAGCTCTCAAATCATCTTAAAAATAAGGGGTACATAGCACTCAATCTTATCCCTTAATCTTGATCAAATTGGGTATTGAGACACCACTAGCTCTCACATGAACGCGCAACTTCAAGGGTAAGGGGGAAGATAAGGGGTAAGGGGAAGTATTGAGATTGGGCCTAAATTATCTAACGTTTGGATTCAACCACAATGTTTTGTCTTATGCATACCTTGAAGTTCTCCAGTGTTAAAACCTTTCCTGAGCCTCCATCACCTTGAAGCCGTTCAAACACCCCCTCGATCAAGGGCCGTTCTTCAGGACGGAAACGGGCCAGCCGTTTCTGTACGACAACACTTTCCGTGTTGCCCATAGTTAGTTATTTAGTTAGACACAGCAGCCGGGCGTTGAACCTAAAACCTGTCTGTGGTCATTTGGAGACTTAACTAGGATAGCCAACTCTCTGTCAACTTTGTATTGTTTCTGTTTAAAAAGATAAGTATGATTGCCATCTTAGACACGTTATATAATATCTGATATTTATGATCAGGTTTAAATAAGTTGCAAACATGTGTTTGCAATATAGCTATCTTGCAAACGAACAAATTCAACCTGCTATTGACAGCTAAACGTAAACTTCCTGGAGTGAATAATGAAATAAAAGTAGACCAATCATATGATTCAAAGGCTCAGCTGTGACATTTCTTATTGGTTTGCGTCATTCAAGGCGGGATAAAAGGTGACCACAACCAATAGTAAAATTGCTGGCAATTCCATCACAAATGTTGATGCTACAGTAATACTTACATTATACATTGTACATTATTCTCCGCTTTCCATCACTTGATATTAAAACCTTCCCTTTGCTCTTGTTTTCCCCAATAAATTCAGTAGTTATATTGTGAGGTCAAATGTAAGAACATTGGAAAAATGTGTTTCTATTCTAACTGGAGAATGCTTAAAATGTGTATGTATGCTATATAATGTATAAAGAACATAGCTATTAGAATAATATTAGAATAAAGTCGGAATTTATTTAATATTGAGTTAATATTGTGCTTCTCGTGGGTCGCACCCTCTACAAAGAACGGGGCATTCACCAGAAGAGTGCGCTCGAGAGCGAAAAACCAAGAATCGGCTTCTTTTCAGAAACACTAGCGATGAATAACGCCTTTTAAGGGCATGAGAACAGTATGCGAGTTAGTTGAGCTGGGTGTGTTGCTATTGTAATGAAGTCGTTTGCGTCGCTGCAACAGCTCCCATGCAGTTCAATTCGTGGGTGACGTCAGATCTGCGAGTCAGCTGGTACTTCAGTGCATCCACAAACCTAATTATACTGACGCCCCCCATGTTGCTGCTGGGGGTTAGCAGAAAACACCAGAGATATGTAATAAATAATCTGATAAAATTAGAATAATAGTGTTGGGATATAATATAATAGCAACCTTCAGTCAATTCACCCGATTACAGGTCACTTATAGGCAACCTTAAACATAATGGTTATACTTTAATCCATCTGTTTAGATAGATTAACAGATAGATACGTGGATAGATAGGTGGATAGATAGATGGACACAAGCACACAGAAATACACACACACACACACACACACACACACACACACACACACACACACACACACACACACACACACACACACACACATACATACATACACACACAAACATACACATACACACAGCTGCCACATCAGTCCTCTCTCTGGATCCACTCTATTTACATGTTCAGACTTGACTGCCTGTGTCTGCTTCTCTTCTGGGTTACTTAATGTATCCCTTCAAACAAACGCACACACACACACACACACACACACACACACACACACACACACACACACACACACACACACACACACACAAACACACACACACACACACACTCACACACACACACACACCACCATCATGCACACACACACACACACACACAAACACACACACACATACACACACACACACACACACACACACACACACACACACACACAAATACACACACACTCTTCAAGGATGACACCTTATATGGTAAAGACATCACAGTTGATTGGCGCCAGTAAATGCATCGGATTAGTTCACACTGAATACAAATAAACAAAATCAGTTTTGACTTTTTGAATGACAATCAACTTATTTGATTGAACCATATCCGTCACTCGATGACATAGCAAGGTTAAGCATTGTATTTTGTCCATCCATTGTTCCCTCCTTCACACATCTATGAATCTCTCTCAGTTTATCATTTATAAAATAGGAACATATATACAATTGTCAGAGACTAGAAGTCCCTTCACCACCATATTGATAACTAGGGTTTGGCAGAAATATGAAGACAGAATAATCTGTTCCACAATGATTAATGCAGAGACGTCATCGTCAAAGTTTCTCCTTCCTCCTTTGTTTCAGCTGCTGTTACTTTGCACTTTTATGGTCTTATCTGTCTCAAGTAGTGACCCATTAGCTTCCAATGAAACCTTTGGTAACGACTTCAAAATGAGCTGTAGACATAACAAATGAAAATCCTTCAATGCTTCAAGGTTTTACTATGGTTGAAATAAATGGGCATATTTTACATTTTAGATTGAGTCGGATACCTGTTTGTATAATAGTCCAGACCTCAAAGCAATCCAAACCAACTACATTATTTTGCAGCGCTTTGCATGCGCTTCACTAAGTGAAGTGCGGGGTCAATTTGAATTGCCGATGCCTCCTTTGAATAGCTTTTGTTCAGAAGAACAACAATTTCCAGTATAGCTGCCTTTTCCTGTCACAATTAATAAAGTGTAAATATATAAAAATAACATAAGATACTTCTTTATTTTTCCCAGATAGGAGTTTTTAAAATATGAAATAAGACAAAATGTGACAAAGTATTGATACAGGGAATATATCCAGTCATATCTTACTTTGGCTCATCAACCATTAATCAAATGACTATTGATTCAATCTTCTATAAATTAAGGCTTTAACAATAAGAAATCATTTAAAAACTCCATTATGATGGAAGTCGATGTTCAAATGATTGCATGTGTCTACCATCTACTTAAACATATACTTGCCAAGGCCCCCACTAAACCAGTCTTAACATTATGCTATCAGCTAACTGCATAATGCCCATAGACCGTGAAAGTCGGGTGACTTGATTATTACACAATATGCCCTTAGAGTAAATGAAGATTGGACCCATTTGTCGAAGCTGGTGCGGATAGAAGGTGCTAACCTTTAACTCTGTACTTCCTTTTGTGTCCAGAGAGAAAGGCCCTGAATGTTAACATCGCTGTGAACGGACCAGGATTAATAAATAGATTGCTATTTGACAGGGGAAGGAGCACTGATCCATGCAGAGTTGCAGACCAGAGAGTTATAGTTTAATTAAAACCAAGAGTGGTCACATCAAACAGGAAGGAGAGACATAAAAAAATAATAGAAATATAAAGCAGTGAATAGAGAGACACATCTGACGTAGGGCATGGGCTGTCTGGTTTGAGAGAGAGAGAGAGAGAGAGAGAGAGAGAGAGAGAGAGAGAGAGAGAGAGAGAGAGAGAGAGAGAGAGAGAGAAAGAGAGAGAGAGAGAGAGAGAGAGAGAGAGAGAGAGAGAGAGAGAGAGAGAGAGAGGGAGAGAGAGAAATAAAAAGAACCGGGATATGGGGCAAGTTTTGCCTTGAGGTTTATGAGATCGAGAAGGGGATAATTCTGAGGCCAGGGTTTCAAAAGAATGAACCCTGACATGTGACACTCACTGGGGCTTCGGGGACACGTGGGCCTTTGAGGAGGGCCACAAGCTGGATCCTCCCATTATGTAGAGACTGAGACAATGAGCATGGCCTTCAGGGGCCCAACAGAAGTGAATTCATCACAACACAACATGAAAATATTGATATGTTGGACTTGAATCCGCCACAACTAATAGTATGATTATTTTGAAGTGAAAATAGCTCCATAAATGGGTAAGACACAAGGAAGGACAAGGAAGCCAAACTAGGCAACGTTGCTAAAGTGTCATAGTGACAGAAATGAGGAAATGTTTGTCGTAGTTGGTCTCTATTCCTCTTTTTTAGTTCCATTTTTGAAGAAGAACTAACACAAATGTTTACTGCTTAACCCACGATTTCTGGCACATTCATGAGTCATATTATGCAGTGGTCATTGTAGCATTTAGTTACTCAACATTTTTCCAGGATTACTGATTCTCTAAAGGAAAAAGCAGAGTTGGCAGTTTGTTTGTTGAGACTTACGTACCAACCTCAATCCAGCTCCCGTGTGTTCCCACGATAAGAAGAATGAGTTGATCAAAGCTACCGGGCAGTATATCTCTGCATTTAGAGAGAGAAAACAGGCCAACCAAAGATAAGAAAGCATTAATAATCTTTTTGGTTGCTGGGACTTGTATAGATAATAAATTAGATTATATATATATATTATCTAAAGGTTGAATTAAATCCCCAAACATTGACCTCAACCTTTGGTAGGGCAGAGTAAAAAAAGGCTATATTTACTGACGTAAGAACCTAAAAGCTGTGGTTTGCCGCAATATATTTACATTTTTGAAGAACCTTTTGGCAATGAGGTGGTGTTTTGGCTTTGGTGAGGGGATGGAGGGTAGCGGACCTCCGTCGTGGTTGGTTGCTCTGACAATAGCACCTCTGTGGTGCCAACGCGGCCGGATTGGTGCACAGGAGCAGAGAGAAGTGGTCCATTCAGCACCCACCCTCCCTGCAGTTCTCAAAGCACTTGCGCGCTGCAATGCATTCCCTGCAACACCCCCGCAACCTCATCACCAGCCCCCCATAATCACCCTATCCCCCCCCCCCAACCCCTCTTCGACACACACACACACACACACACACACACACACACACACACACACACACACACACACACACACACACACACACACACACACACACACACACACACACACACACACACACACACACACACACACACACACACACACACACACACACACACACACTCAACACGCATACACACTCCATGGAACATACCTCTTCCTCCTCCACCCTCCGCAATTGGCTTTTATTCTCAATCGCCCCTATTTCAATTTCCCCTGCCCCCGCCCCCATGATCCTGTATCCATCCTGTATCCGGCCTGCTTGTATCCCCTACCCCCCCCTCTATCAAGTTGTCTGTATCCCAGGGCCCCCTCCTCCCCAGTGTGGGGCCCTCTATAAAGGGGCCCCACCTAGCCCTCCACAAGATGTCGTGGGGCCTGTAGTGATGAGCTCATCGGGCCGGAGCGGAGGGGTGTCGTTTCACCGCGCTGAGGAGCAGAGGAATTGGAGTGCATTGGGCGGTTTGGATTAGGGGTTAGGTCTAAATATTTAATTTAGTCCCAGTCTGGGAGCAAATTAAATATTTAATTCACTAATCAGCTGAGACGGGATGGCTGCATTTGGATAAGAACTGAGTAGAATATGTTCCTTTTGTTTTGCGGCAAATGGAATATTCCTTTTTGAAAAAGGATTAGACAATAGTCTTCATGGGTATGGCCGATGGCCGCGTGTAGTTATTTATTGTAATCTTCTTCTATTCTTCTCTTCTCTGGCACACATTCCTTGGTTGTCTCTGACATGCACGCACACACGTAGAAACACATACACTGTGCAGGAGCACATGACTTTGTGTGGGCTCTGAGCTATGATGGGACGAGGTCTGAGGAATGCAGGAAGCAAACCGAGTGTAACACTGCTCCCAGCCGTAGCTCATTGGCTGGGGGAGTAAAACAACAACTTTCTCGGATCCCCTTTTGCATGGCTCTCACGCTTAATGCTAACTCCATCCTCATTTACCTACCGTGATGCATTCACAGTGTGTCGAGCCATCAGCCGGTTGCTATGAAACACACGTGTCAACTTGTGTTCCCACACACATTATGGGATGTGTAACGCTGCGCCTGTGTGTGTGTGTGTGTGTGTGTGTGTGTGTGTGGAGGGGGGGGGGGGGGGGGGGGGGGGGGGGGGTCTTTTTGGCCTGTAGCTCAATTGGGCTGTCAGAACATGTAGGTCATTCCAAAGTACTGCAAACGCTGACAGCGAAAGGAGAAATCCAGAGCAACGCTGTAATCATCCAAGACAATCCCCTCAGACCCGAGTTGTTTCAACAGCTAAGTGGTTGTCTGGTGTTTATCGTTCTGCAAACAAATGGGGTTAAAATGTTGAAGGGTCATGCATTCAACAAGATGTTTTGCCCGGAAGGGCTGTGGCTAAATGCTTAAAGTAAAATACTTGAGAGTGACTGAGCGTCTAAAATACTAAGTCTGGCTGATGGATACAGGTGGATTCAATGTGATGTAATCACTGACAATGGCAACCCATTGCTGTGACATCAAGTCAATTAAATCTCCCAAGATAAATGAGCGTTATTAATAAGGTCTGTTGGGACTCTTGGCCACCTGTCACCGCCAGTTTATACTTCCACACAGGAGAATCATCAGGTATCCACACACACACACGCGCATGCACATGCAGACACAGGCTTGCATGCGTGCAACACAGATGCACACTCACACACACACATTCACACACAAACACACACACACACACGCACACACGCACACACACACACACACACACGCACGCACACACACGAACACGCACGCACGCACACACACGCACACACACACACACACACACACACACACACACACACACGCTACACACAAGCTAAAGACGTGTGTAGCACTGTTAATGTATTCAGTTGGCAACATCTTAAACAGGAACTTGTAGGAACACTGGGCCACAGATCCTGGACTCTGTTATTATGTAACACACAATTAGTCCCATGGGTTCACTGCAATTTCCAAACCCACAGCCAGTCAACAAGAAACAAGTTCTGCACAATCAACTAACCAAAATACACAGATAAGAAAAAAAGGGTCATACATTGCTCCGACAGCAGTATCACCATGAATAACGCCAACCCACCAACCTGAGTTACAATAGTAGCATATTCAGGATTTATGGGGCCCAAATTAAATTACACCTACATTTTCAGATCCTTGACTAATCATTGATCTTTTAAGTCCATCACTTAGCCTACCCGATGACTCTGCTCAACATGATCACTGTGATTATATTATTATAATAACTGTTATATTAATTAACGGATATTATTAAGAAAGTATGCTTTGCTATAAATAAAAGCATCTTCCAAATAACGGATATAATGTTATCATTTTGGGTGGTAACATTGTGAGGTGAAGAATGCAGAGACACTACTACCATTGAACCGAGTTAACACAGAGTTAAATGTGAGTGATTAGAGGTTGAAAAACAAAAAAAGTCACAATTAGGAGGAAGAAAGGGAAAGAGGGCGAGGGGCCATTCGAGGAAGGAGCACAGAGAATTCAGTCTGCATTCTGGGATGGGGTTGAGCCGTTGACACAGAAGGGGCTGGGGGAGGAGGAGTAATGAAGAGTGGTGGATGGTGTGGGGAGGTGGATTGTATTGCAGAGTAACCCACTGCCTCTACCTCTGAGCTGTGATTGGCTATAAGCACAACAGTATTGGTGACCATGACAACCTGTTTGAGTCCCTCAAGCTTTCGGGAGACAGTTTGCCGTGACTGCCGTGGCGATGCGAAGCACTGAAAGAGAGGGGCACCCATTACCTCATCATAGGCCAATAGAGAGGCACCAGTCCAAGTAATAACAGTTTACCATATCCACATCCACAACAAAAAAACTTTTTCAATGGGATTCTTGAGATAAAAAACAGAAAACAAATTTAGGAAAAAAACAGCTTTAATTTTGAAATGATTGTGCCCGTTACATTTCCTTTCCTGTTATTCTTGTTTTTTTTGTATTATATTTTCTTCCAATTACCAAGATAACATGGCTCTTACGTTGATATCAAAGGTACATCTCTTAAGAGAAAATAAAACTCATCTCAAAAGACAAATTCAGAACAGTACAAGAGAAAGAAAGAAAATACGATATTTCATTTAGGATGGTTCAAAACAATTTACTACAACCAATAAATGGCTGCTTGAGGGGTAGGATGACATTTCAACATGGCTGCTCTACCAAGTAAGGTATGGGTCAATATAAACCCTAAAAATGGAGTACAACCAATCACAGTGTAATGTCCACAAACTCCCATGATGCCCCTCTCTCCATGGGAGATTAAGGCATTCAGCACATTGGGTTACAATATGCATGATACCTCAAATAGGTGGAGGGTCCAAAGGGGCTATCAGGACAAAGACCTTTTCTGTCTGTCTGTTTGTTTAACTTCAAAAAGCTCATACTCATGAATATCTAGTACCAGAAGAATTCAACCATATCTTAGATAGATTACAATGCCAATGTTGTTCTGTAATTTGGGGGTAAATATCTGTACGATTTCTGTTTTCACATTCTATGCCCGTTAGGTAGGTAATAAGGCTGTACATGCTCAAACTGAACTGAAAAAAGGGAGCAATTGTTTGTGTGCTATCGTGCCTTCCATTTACAAACCCGTATCTACACCTTCCAGTTTCAGTGTTTAAATCCTCCATTATTCGGTGGATTCATTGGGTATAGTTATTTGATGGAATGAAAAGCCTAAAATAAACTCCTGAACCTCCATGGGAAATGATAGCCCATCAGTGGCCTAGAATCTCATGTGTCTCCTTTCCAGTTCCTGTCACAGAACAGGAGCGCCTCGTGACTATTGTTAACATTGCTCTTGTTAAAAAACTCAAGACATGAAAATCAAATCAAACATAAGAGACTTGGGAGGACAAGGAGTTGCATTTAAAAACCAAACAGCCATAAAAGGTCTAGTTTAATGTAAAAAATAAAAATACAACATTGCAACAAAATGTAACTGCAACAATTCGTTAGGCTGTTATCCATACATTACTGCCTTGGTGGGATTTCACGAGTCACCAAAGGGCTACCTAGCAAGATGCAAATCCTGTGCAAGTGCAAGTGCAAGATGACATTCCACCACATTCATTACTGTTAACTCTTTTTGCGCCCACTTTTATCGAACAATTAGGAAGGTATACGCTTCTACTTGCACCACATGTATGAATGTTGGCCCCGAAAAGAAAAAACTAATTTATCATCCATAGTGATGATCATCATTAGGTTCTAAGCCGCATTGAGGTGGATTGTTGCACCAAAAGAAATCATTCACGGTGTGCTCATGTTCCAAATTTTGTAATACTAAAGGCCAATAAAATATAGAATTCAGAGGAGACCTCCATTTGTTGTTTTTATCCGAGTCTAGTTGTGGTAAAGAGTGATGTTCAGATAGTGTCGTTGTCAATGTTGCCAAGTGGTTCTTTAGCTCCTCTACAGCACAGGTTGAGATGATGACATGTGAGATGATGATGCACTGCACAGTAGATGAGCGACCATGACATAATAACTAAGACAGGGCATACAGGCTACAGGGGAGAGGGTTCTTGTTTGGTTGGCATTATGTTTGGTGTGTTTGTATCAATGTATGTCAGTGTGTTTTTGCAACATGCATATACAGTATGTGTAGTACCAAAAAAAGCAACATTGTTTTGCCCCTCCACTTTAATGTTTGTGTCTGTGTGTCTGTGTGTCTGTGTGTCTGTGTGTCTGTGTGTCTGTGTGTCTGTGTGTCTGTGTGTCTGTGTGTCTGTGTGTCTGTGTGTCTGTGTGTCTGTGTGATGTCCATTCAGAAGTTGTTTATTCCCGCTCTCTCTTTCTCTCTCCCTGATGTCCTACCAAAGTCCACACTACCTTTAGCTCCCCATGCATCATTCCCCTTTCCTTTCAACTTCCTCTCCTAACCCCCCCCCCACCCCCACCCCTACCCCACCCAAACACCGCTGCCTGGGGACCCCCCGGACTCGCTACTCGGCCTGGGCGTCATAGTTGGCACCGCCGGCTTTCTTCAGCTCAGTGCGGATGTAGTTCTCGTCCAGCTCCCGGATGTCACTGATCATGAACTCCTTGGCAAAGTTCTGCGGGGGAGGAAGGATGGAACAAGGCACACGGGTCAGGGAGAGTCTATACATGACGGAGATGCTGACACTGTTTTATTCACATCTCGTTTTGTTCTCCGAGAAGTGCTAAAAAAACAAAACAACGAATGCTCTTATGCATGATGAAAGAACTGCTTAATGGACCCGAGTTGTTTTCAGGCATTGTGAACTGCTGCGGTGTGGTTTAATTAGGGGTTTATAGTGGACAAAGGACAACCCATACCCTTCTATTCAATAAAGTGCAGAAATATGTATACAGTCGGGTTGCTTGAGTGCGTCTTTTTAGAAAGGCAAACGGACACTAAAGCATTAAAATCAGGTTCTATGTATCTACTTTTCTTTTGAATCACCATTAGGTATACTCAAATGCAATCTATGGAAGCACATTCCAACACACAAATTCAGCAGTACAGTACAGAAACCCAAATGACCTGCACGATGTCCTTGACCAGCGTCTTGTCTGTGCTGATCTTGGCCCGCTGCAGTCCGCTGACGTTCTCTCCGATCCACGTGATCAGGGTGAACTTGGCCCGCTTGCTCATGGCGTCCCCCGTCGTGATCCTCACGAAGCCATAGAGACGGACATCATCTGTGAGCGAGAGAGCGAGGGGTGAGAGGGAACACTAGATGGGGGAGGGACCACATACACATATCTCCCAAATACCATCTGCCACCACCAAGGGAAGGCTAGACCCTATATCTAAAAGACTAGGCCCTATATCAAACAGACTAAGCACTATGCCTAAGACTAGGCAGGTATATCTATATCTCTCTGTATCTTAAAGAATAGGCCCTCTAAGAGGTGTGTTTGACAGAGTGCAAAGCAGCGACCTGACTATTCATAGAGATTTGTTTATTGATCCCCTCGGAGGCAAGTCGGCTGTCAAAATGAGACGAACGAGGAAACCAACACTGAAAATCTGCAGCAATAGTACTAGGTTGCTGTTAGGGTCAAATTACTTTGGCAGCATATACTTTACCAGGGAACAAAAAAATGCAATTTGCTAAATTTAGTTTATGCCGTGAATTACAATATAGTATGTTCGGGACCCGAATGTTGAATGTTCTAATGTTAACGGCAGAAATTCTGACACCAGTGTGAAACCACAGAGCTTCCACTCATCAAGTTTCAGTTTCATGCTACTTCTTGAACATACTTTGCAATAATATAAACTTTGTGTGCGTCAATGACATTTAGGTCAACAAACTAAAGAAGATGCGTTATGAATGATCATGCCAAGCATTAGATGCATCCTCCTTTTGTTTTTCATATCTTGAATATTGGCTATTACCTTAGCTATTGTAATTTGTGTTTGTCTTTCAACATTCATATAAATCACAGATTGCCTCCGGCGACATTGAATAAAGCTAACCTTGGCAGAGTTACAAGCGTGTCTGTTACTGGTGACATATTAACAAGTGTTTGTAGAACAATGAAAAACCAATGCATGCACATGATTGACCTTTAACTCCCATGGCCGCAGAGACAAAATCACAGTCTTAGAAACCCTGAGTATATACTATGAAACAACATTAACTCTATTAACTGTACACACTGCATGAAGTGAACAGAGCAGTCCATCTACAAAGCATAGCTTCTGGCTGTGACTCATTGATATTCTTCAAGGTTCGACTGAAGGTAGGCCATGCTGGCACTGCAAGGCAGGAAGAGGGCTTTTGAGGTGGAGAATGCCCTGCAGCAGAGTGTGTGTGTGTGTGTGTGTGTGTGTGTGTGTGTGTGTGTGTGTGTGTGTGTGTGTGTGTGTGTGTGTGTGTGTGTGTGTGTGTGTGTGTGTGTGTGTGTGTGTGTGTGTGTGTGTGTGTGTGTGTGTATCTTGGCAGTGCTGACACTGCAGTCTGCCTCAAGTGGCTCCAAAACTTCGGCCATTTATGACAACTATGAGACAGCAAGAAATAAAAATTGAAAATGGGGAGAAAATCTAACTGAACCACAAATCGAATATATTGATCCGTGTTGAGCAAAAGGAGTGAGGCAAACATTTATGTTGCTCATGAAGAGCAACAATATGTCTACAGATAGGTATTTCATTAATTGGTACTTATCAGGCAATAAGATAAATAACATACGATTCACTTCCACATGGGAACGCAAGCCTGAAAATGTTGCGGAAAAGAACAGCCAGAGGACATGCGCATCAGGAACAACTTGCGAGTTTTGGAGCGCCACACCCAACTTTTGAGTCGCTGGAGGGTGGGCGTCAAGGGGGGCGTGTTCTAATTCTACATATGTTTCGATTTTAACTGTTGCGTGAGGTCAAGACGGGCAACACAACTCATTATAGTACTTTAGATATAAACTCCACTCGCTTTTTATAACATAGGGAAAATAAATCCAGGTCAATAGATCACCAGAGCTGCATAGCCTCTAATGCTATGGGATAACTAGGCTATCCGGGAGGGGATGGAGTTTACAATGTCAAGTGTTCAACGGTTAGTGAGATGACGGCCCGAGCAGAAAGACTCTTAAAAGATTAGTGTCCTGGCTGGGAACGTAAGAAGTCAAGCACCCTGTCAAGCTGTGTGCCATACCCTCCTACTGCATGACGAGCACAGTGATGAAACAGACCGCACACACCAACACACTGGCGCACCACGAAGCAAATACACTTCACGTGAAGAAAATGTATATTCACATAGCTTAGGCCCTATATGGGAGGGGAAAGGGTGGTCCATCAATCGGGGAAATGGAAAGAAAATTGCTCCGATATAGACTGTAGTCTATAGATTGAAGGCCTTACCTTTGCACTGACTCTTGAATTCCTCATAGTCGGTGCCTTGTCCCCCAGATACGATCATAGAGCCCTCGTATATAAACGACGCCCTAGGAAATATTGAAAACACTTAATTAAAACGTGCATTCATCCATTCATAATCTATGCGATTCTCCAGTGATTCAAGAGATCCTTGCCAAATATTATCTCCTCCGCTCCCATAAGGCCTACACACATTAACAAATAGGCCTATGCATTAACGTTACATTAGATGGGTTATTATTTTTTATGTAGCGTGGCATTACATTTCGCATTAGACAATAAAATACCCGGTTAGGAATAACAAGGCTAATCCAAACTATGCAGGGGATCAGATTGTGCGTAGACATACGTGTCACAGTACCCCTTCTGGATATAGGACAAAGGAAATAGTTCTGCACCGCTCGCCTTATTCACTTAATGTATTCTGGAAGATGCAACATTAAACCACCAGACTACTTATCATCCAAATATCGAAAATTTGGCGAAAAGGCTTGCAATGTCGATATGCATGCCAATTGACAAATAACTTAAAATGTGCCTAACGGTATCGCTCAATGAGACATGATAAGACTGAACACTCACCAATTTATCTCTGTGTTATCGTCCCTGACTTGGTTGTAAGCTTCTCTGCAAGCGTCTTTATCGATTTTCGTTGCCATTTTGGATGGACACAGAGTGAAGAGGAGTCAGCAGGACGGAGGGGCAGATCGTCGAAGAGAAGCAGATGAAGGGGCGAACAGTCTCTCACTCCAATAGCTATTAGGCTATACAATAGACTGTCAGAGCTGTTTCACTCTCAACTCACGAGCCGCAAAGAGAACAATCGGCCTTTGCCTGCTGCGCTATCAAACAGGGGGAGCGGACGCACAAAGAGCAGAAGTGGTGCAGCTGGCAGTGGGCTAGATCTCCTCTCAATTATCGGGAAAAAGAGACTCTTCTGGTAGCTCGATTCATTTCCTATATTTCAAGTGCATGGGCGTTGGTGATGTTTGTCAATCAGGTTGCAGACGGTGAGGTCCCCGGTTCACAGGATTCTTCTCCTCCTAATGGTCAATGAAGGGACAATTCAAATTAAATCCGCCCGTTCTCCAGACTATTCCGCAGGGTAATCTCGCCACATAGTGGACAATTACCCACATTGCGGATTAGGAACAAAGGTCTGCAGCCAGCTATGTGTTGTGTTTTTGTGTACTAGCTATGCGCAAATACAGAAAATACATGCTATTTTCACATAATGGTCCAACATATAACACACCACTTTTTACAGGACTATTACAACACTTTGCAGTCAACATAAATTTGCAAATCTATATTCTGTTTTAGAATACACAAATACGATTATGCATTTAAAGCCATATGGAATAAGCGCTTCCTTTTGAATTGCGCATACATATGATATGTTGATCAAACTTTCTTTATCCTGAAATCCTACTTTTTTTACGATAAGGAAATACATTTAGGCCCATAATGTTTTATAATCTTTAAGGGCCATGGCTTTTACTACACTTATACATTATACACACACATTTTTTAACTCGCATGTAGTTATACACTATAACGAAATCAATTTGACATATTAGGACTACAAACAAATTACGTACACAGGTATTTTAGAACACTGCAACGTAGCCTTCTTGAATGTACCTTGATGAGCCTCCCATGCAGATTTTGATTGGTCAGCGGCCTCACGGAACACTTCCTGGATGATGTTGAGCCAACAGCATCGAGTTTTAGGACCATGGACAGCCTCGAAGAAATGCATTTTAGCAAGATATATATGGTTTAAAATAAGGACATTTTACTTATATTCAACATAACAGTTTAGTTACGTTATCCTCTTCTCATGACTCATAAGCCACACGCAACCACAACTACTTCCTCATATCACATTATAAAAATATATAACCCCTCTCAAGAACGCAAATGAGTAAGTATAATACGTAAGCATTTTGAAAAAAACAACTTCAGAAAGTTACTAAATTAAACGGTGTGTATGTGTGTGTGCGTGTGTGTGTGTGTGTGTGTGTGTGTGTGTGTGTGTGTGTGTGTGTGTGTGCGCGTGCGTGCGTGCGTGCGTGCGTGTGCGTGCGTGTGTGTGTGTGTGCGCGCGTGCGTGTGTGTGTGTGTTTTAAAGATAATGCCAAAGTCAGAGGCCACGATGGAGAGTGGTACGCACAGCTGTACGTCACAGCATCAGCGACTGAGTGCATCGTCCAAGGTCAGCCTCCGATAGCAATACATTGGAGTGGTAGTGATGTCGTTTATTTACTCGTTAAATAAACGTCAAAGTGCACGCACACCCCCTGCCTCATTGTAGCCTACTACCATTTTCTTCTGAAGTTACCTGAGTCATGCTATGATGACCTATTGCGATGTGATTGTATTTAAGCTTATCTTTCCTGCTGGCTTGAATCCAAATCCAAAGTCGTGTTTCCTATATTATCAGGAAAACAATCAAGCCTTGATCTGAAACCAAAGAGGCAATGACCTGGATGAAGAAGAATAAATAGATATCATGAACTGACTTTCTATTCAGAACCCCCAAACAATCGTCTTTGTCAAATTGAAGTCCTCCAACCGTCAATACGTTATTTTAATAACCTGCTGATGTGAATTAGAAGTTAGGCTAGTTATCTTATCACTCTGAAATGACCTTGGATGCATGTTCTCCAACGGTTAACACTGCCGTTCACACTATTGAGCCAAAGTATCGCTTCAATAGCTCGCCGACCTCCTCAAGGCCTCCCATGGCGGAGGCTGAGGACCTGACCTCGGGCCTGTTGTGGACCCCCAGGTGTTTGGCTGGGCGGGCCAGGCGGCGGAGCTCCTGCAGGGGCTGCAGCAGCAGCGCCGGCTGGGCACGCTGTGTGACGTGGTGCTGGTGGCGGGGGCCCAGCGCCTCAGCGCCCACCGCGCCCTCCTGGCCATCTCCAGCCCCTACTTCCACGCCATGTTCACCCTGGTCATGAAGGAGCAGCGGCAGGCGGAGGTGAGGACCGTCTGAGGGGTGGTGGTGTGAGTGTGCTTGTCTTTTTTAATTGGTCTAAAATCAGCGGTGTTTGTTGAGGGGCGCTGCAGTCAACCTCCACTTGGACACCACAATCCAGACTAAAAAGCTGCTCGTGTTGGCTGGATGCAGACTCATATCTTGCGGCAATCTTCGATCTCAAAGATCTCAGTTCGTGAGATCTTTTGCTGGCTTCTCCAAACTAGTTGTGTCTGCCAAAGAGTGACTATCACTCCCTCTCTGTCCTGCTCTCTTCTCCATGGAGATACTGTCCAGGGACTTCCTTCGTTCCTTCTTTTTAATCGTCATATCTTTGACCCGTATGCCACGGCCACGGTGTGTCTCTGCTCTCGTCCCCAGGTGGAGCTGGTGGGGACGTCCTACGGGGGTCTGAAGGCTGTGGTGGACTTCATGTATAGCGGGGAGCTGCCATTGAACGGCGGGAACATCAATGATGTCCTGGAGACCGCCCACCTGCTGCAGGTGAAGAAGGGTCTCTCTGTGAGGAGCTCTGGTATCGGAGGGCTCGTCTCGAAGCTATGATCACAGAGTCAATCCAATTGGTCCACGTTGTTGGTATTTTCTGACAAACATTCTCCATAGCACCATTGAGTTTCAGTCCTTCAGTCCTTTTGTGTGTCTTGGTCGTTCGCTTGGATCTATCACAGAAGTCAATTTCAGAGAACTGCATTGTTCTTTAACGTGCAATAACAACAATTGGCCATTAGGGGACACCACCTCCCCAGATCTTGTTTCTGTATGTTTTTCGTTCTTAAATGTAAGCAGCCGATATTTACCATATATATAATTTTTTTTTGTATGTGTAATGTACTTGTTTCCTCCACTCTCTATAAACCTGCTGTGTGAATGTCAAACCCAATTGGACTATGAAGGTGGGCCAAGCGGTGGACTTCTGCTGCCAGTACCTGGAGATGGAGGTGTGCGAGGACAACTACCTGTACCTGCAGGAGCTGGCTCTCTTCTACAGCCTGGAGCGCCTGGAGGCCTTCGTGGACCGCTTCATCCTCCAGCACTTCGCCACGCTGTCGCTGACTGCCGACTTCCTGCAAAACATCCCCTTGGACAAGCTGAGCTCCTACCTGTGCAGTGAGCAGGTCTGTAGTACGAGGCTTCCTCTTGACGGGATCCTCACGCATCGGAGCGTGAGCGTCCCTTCGTGTTTCAGCCTTAAATAAAGGATGTGAGCCCCTTGGTTCTTATGTCGATCTCTCATGAAGTGTTAAGGTCCACATTTTAACCGTCGACATGCTGTGCAGTCGCACAATGCAGCGTCCATAGCGGTTGACGCCGCAGTGAATCAAGTCTAGACGCGGTGAATCAAGTCTAGACGCGGTGAAGGCACGGTGGTTGCGGCAGAGCTTCTGAGTCCTCTCCGCACCTTCGTCTGTACTTCAGCCTGAGAGACATCCCCAAAAGTCTGTCCCTCAGACCAGACGTCCTTTAACGGCCCCCGTGGCTCCGTGCGTCCCCCAGGTGCAGCACGCCAGCGAGCGGGCCCTGCTGCAGGCGGCCCTTCAGTGGCTGAGCCGGGGGCCCGAGCCGCGGCTGGCCCACGGCCGGCAGCTCCTCTCCCGCGTCCGGCTGCCCCTGCTGGGCCCCGAGGAGCTGGTGGGCCCCGTGCGGTCGGCCGTGAGGGCCCTGCTGCCCGGGGACGTGGGCTGCGAGGCCCTGGTGGAGGAGGCCCTGGCGTACCACGCCCGGCCCAGCGCCCAGCCCCTCCTGCAGACCCAGCGCACGGCGCTCCGCGGGGGCTCGGAGAGGCTGCTGCTGATTGGCGGAGAGGTGACCCCCTTTGGTTTTATCAAGAGGTTCACTGATCTCCAGATGTGAGGAACACACTTCACACTTTACATCGTGTGTGTGTGTGTGCCCCCCCCCCCCCCCCCACCCCCAGGTTCTGGACCGTGGCAGTGGGCTGACGGCCAGTGTGTTCTGGCTGGACGCGGCTGCAGGGGCGGCGGCGGCGGCGGCGGGGGGCTGGCGGGAGGAGTGCCTGCTCCCCGACCTGCGGAGCCACCTCTCCGTGGCCACGCTGGGGGGCTTCATCTACACGGCGGGAGGCAGCTCGTCCCGCGACCACAGCGGCGACACCGCCTGCAGCCTGCTGCACCGATACGACCCCCGGCAGAGGACCTGGGCCGAGGTACCCCCCCCCCCCCCCCCACTCCGTCACCACCACGCTGCACAGCAATACACCAGATCAAACTCCACCTAGTACACCCCTAGAATATATACACTTAGAATATTACGCATTTAGAATACATTTCTGTTAAAACTTCTATTGTATTTTATTCTATTCTATTTTATTTATATTTTAAGCCCAGAAAATACAGAGTATGTCTCACAAAGATTTCACCGCACATCCTGTATAAGTACGAGACAAATAGAAACCTTTTGAATCTTGAATCTACTGTAGTACCCCATCTGGCTGCGCTGCACTATGCCAGGCCCTCATCTCAACGCCGGTCGGCCCCTCGTGGTAGTGTATCCCGCTTGTTCTGTTGTTGCAGTGCGCGCCGATGAACCAGCGGCGGGAACACTTCTTCCTGGCTGCCGCGGGCGGGTGTCTGATCGCCGTGGGCGGGAGGAACGTCACAGGACCCCTGTCGTCTGTGGAGGTGTACCACCCTGCGGAGGACTGCTGGACCTACGTGGCCGGGCTGCCCAGGTAGGACGGTCCATCAGGAGGCCGTTCTCTCTGGACTTTACCTTCATATGGGCCAGATAATGGCTCCTTTAACCAGATGGTGAACGCATTCATACAGCGTTCAACGTTTTGCCTTCATACTTTGATACTAGACAATACTTAGTTAACCTTAACATATCAGGGAATGGAGAAATAGAATGAGGTCGTTGATTATAGCGAGATAACACATTCAGTGGAGCTCCTTTCAGAGGGCTATCAGGGGGTGCAATAGAAGACACATAGAGATCCCTTGGGGCTGTTATTGGCCTCTGCCTTTGGTTCGGGGTCTTCTTCTTTCAGACATGTTTGCATGATATTACTAACGCCTCCTTTAAACCTCAATTTTCTCCAATAGTGGCGACAAAAACAAACTAAATGGCAATTTTTTTGTCTCTACTTCCTCAAAAAGAAACCTTGCTCCCTATGTCCTTGTGTGTGGCCCCCCCGGCCCCCCCCTGCTCCACTGTGGACTCATGGCCCCCGCTCTGTCTCCACCCCCCCCCCCCCCCCCAGGCGGACCTACGGCCACGCCGGCACCGTCCACCACGGCACCGTCTACATCTCCGGCGGCTACGACCAGCAGATCGGCCCCTACCGGCGGGACGTGCTGAGCTACGACCCGCCGGCCGCGGGGGCCCCGTCCGGCCGGGCCCCCGGCTGGCAGGAGCGCCGGCCCATGGGCGAGGCGCGCGGCTGGCACTGCATGGCCTCGCTGGGCAGCCGCGTCTACGTCATCGGGGGCAGCAACGACCTGCTGGACGCCCCCGACCGGCTGGACGTGGGGGCGGTGGAGGCGCTGGACCCGGCCAGCGGGCAGTGGTCCCGCCTGGCCGACCTGCCGGCGCCCGTCAGCGAGGCGGGGCTGGCGGTGTGGGGCGGCCGGGTCTACGTGCTGGGCGGCTACAGCTGGGTGAGCATGACCTTCTCCCGGGCCACGCAGGTGTACGACCCCGCCACGGGGCAGTGGGCCCCGGGCCCCGAGCTGCCCAAGCGGATGGCGGGGGCCTCGGCCTGCACCTGCACCCTGAGGCCCCCCGCCGACGACGCCATGGCCGCCGCCCCAACCCCCGCCGCCGCCGCCAACGCCACCGCCCCTCCCCCCGCCGACGCCAGCGCCAACGCCCCTCCCCCCTCCGCCGCTCCCACAGACGATGAGGAGGAGGGAGGAGAGGGCGGGGGGAGACAGTGGGGGCCCCAGCCCGTCTGAGGAGAGCCGTGACGTTCTTCCCCCTGTTGGCTCGGTGATGAGTGAGTGTGAGTCCCACTTTGTGTTGTGGGAGTGACTTGTTGAATACGGTTGAATCTGACCTAGTTTTCAGTTCAGTGAAGGTGAGTACTCCCTTAATAGAAAGCCTCCACTCATGTGCGATGTATGTGTAAAATCATTTAAGATACTGCTGTTACAAAATGACCCGGTTGGAATGACACTTTATTAAATATTGTTTCTTGGTGTTTCCTAATGTTTACCAAAGGATTTGTCTTCATGGATAACGTTTATTTTCTGTGGAAGATGGTGCAAGTGTTTTTTTTTTTGTTTTACAATTTCAACACAGATCTGTTTTCTATATTTTGGCAGTGCATTTCACAGTATAGTTCTTGGTGTTTCATAATGTTTACCATAGGATTTGTCTTCAAAGCATAACGCTTCTTAACATGGCAGATGCTACAAATAGGAAATTTAGTTTCATTTTATCTAGGATAAAGATTTTTTATTATTTATTATTTTATTCAAGTTATTTGTTTTACAATTTCAACACATCTCTGTGTATTACGTTTCGCCAGTGCATTTCACAGTATCATTTTATCATCAACACTGAATGAACAGTTTTAAGGAAAAACTTCAAGCCCTTGCAAGGTCTGTTTTCATTTTACGAACATGAAGATGGTATTAATCCACTCTTTCTTCTCTCTGCCCTTTCATTCTTATTCAAATGGGTAATAAGGATGAGACTTCAGCCTGAAAACCAAAAATGCATGGGAATTTGTTAGGTCCACTTAAATGTCACCTCAATCTATTTAACTGCACTGACATACAAACTTTTGCACATTGCTAGCGCATACCACGACCAATACCCCTGTTATTATGATGAGGCCTCACACGTCTTCCATAAAGGTGTTCATTACCAAAGCCCTAAGTAGCAATTAGATAAATCCATTGGACATGATGTCTCTTATTTATTTGTTTGTATTTGTGTGTATGGGCACAACTTACTCTTCAAGGACACAAGCTCTCCATCCCCGGTCCAGCCCCCTCAGCGCGGCCACGTCCTCCTCCGTCAGACTAAAGTCAAAGATCTGCGTGCAACAATACATTCTCTTGGCCGTTGTCACACTACGAAATAAAATGGTTTATGCTTCCCTCTTCTCATATTTTTTAACATTGAAGAAGTTCATTTGAATTCTCTTTGGTTATGTTTCTGGCTTATTGATTACACAAACACCAGTAAAGATTGATCCCTCAAACACAATTTGGTTTCAACATGAACACTCGTTAGGAAATAGCGGAAATATAGCCAACGGACAAAGAAACACTGATCCGCAGTGCACCTTGAGGCTGAACTGGTCTTGGCTGTATGTGCTCAAAAAAGCAAAGGGGTGGGGAAGACACCAGTGCTACCATAGTGGTTGAAGCTGGAAAAAGATGGCGCTAGGACAGAAGGAAGCACAGAATGAAGGCAGGAACAAGGAGAAAGTGGTCACCTTTGTGTTCTCGAGGATGTGATGAGCTCTGTCGCTCTTGGGGATGACTGATATTCCTTGCTGCACGTGGTAGCGCAGCAAAACCTGGGACAAACGCACACGATGGGAAGTAACAAGCCTCTGCACCCACATACACAACAGGTCTCCCATACTAACTGTGGTGTAAAATAGGAATGACACATCACATAAAACATTGAAGGTACTATACCATATAGTTATGCTTGAGCACGCCTTCGTATGAAGTCTCATTGCAAGCTCACAGAAAGCTCCCTTCCTCTGCTGACACTTCAACCAGGAGACCTAACACGCCCTAGTAGATGGCCCTCTTCCCCAGGAAACCCCCCCCCCCCCCACTCCTTAGGTGGAAAAGGAAAAAACCCAACTGCCCCAACTTCCCCCCTTCCTGGTTTTACTGCTGATTAGCTTAGGAACTCAGTATTTCTATCGACCAAGAGACTTGGCTCCCAGCCTAGACCGTGAGCCACTTCTTAGTTTAACTTTGTTTCCTTAGATCACACCTAAATAGATGCAGACCATGGGAACTGCTTTTGTCCTTGTTTGTTTTAAACTCTTTGATGCATGTGCTACCAATGTTCGAGTCACCCTAGAAGGATCATGTACATCCATTGTCTCATTGAAGGTGCTTGGTAAATAAAGCTGCCTGAGTCTTCCCATTGGTCATGCTCTATTAAATCAAATTTTACTATACTTACAAATAGTCAAGAATTGTCCTAAAATAAATACTTTTCATCACGTCACACACACATCAGCACACAAATACACATACACATACAAACTCACATTCACTGACCTGCGCAGAGCTATGTTTGTGCTTCCTGGCAATTTCTTTAATGACCGGGTCTTCTAGAAGGTTCTCTGGATCTCTCTCCCCTCTGTGACTGCAGGACAGGGTAATTGAGGTTATCCTCTCCCCTTGTTAAACCCAACCGACAACGGCACTAAACCTTCCTATGTAACCCTTTAAAACAAGAACCCAGTGACCACTGCCAACAGCTGGAGGAGGGATGCAGACTTACAGTTCCGGGGGTCTTTCAGGGGAGCCAAAGGGGCTGTAGGCAGTAAGGACGATGTTTTTGGCTTTGCAA
Organism: Gadus macrocephalus; assembly: GCF_031168955.1. Taxonomy (NCBI): domain Eukaryota; kingdom Metazoa; phylum Chordata; class Actinopteri; order Gadiformes; family Gadidae; genus Gadus; species Gadus macrocephalus. Next base: position 15,387,880 of record NC_082390.1, read on the forward strand.
AACTCTACCAACTCCATCTGGGCCAGGTACGGGTGCAGCTCCACCTGCGGGTGAAGATCACATGATGTCCTCCCAATGAATGATGGGTGTCCGACAGACTCTGTCTAGTCACAGAACGGACAGGTCCTTTGTATTTGAGGATGTCTCAAGGTTTTTAATTGGTATTCTACTTGTTGTGCTGCATAGTGCCTCTTTGTATCATTGTAAAAACAAGTTTTCGAACCCTTTCCACTAAGAACCCAGAGTGAGGTAATAACATCGATCAGAAGTGTTACAGTGTTACAAAAGTGTCAACCAGAAACCCCATCGGCCTTTGCCTTGGTGTGTATGAACATAATGTACGTTCGGTAGACTGATGATGAGGACCTTGATGGACGGCTTGTACCTGGTTGACGGCGGGCGGGACCCGAGCCAGAGCGAGGAGTCTCTCCAGCTGGAGAGCGTTGAAGTTGGACACACCGATGCTCTTGGCTTTACCACACGCCTGCAGGGCTTCCATTCCCTGCACCCAGCCACAGAACAACAATCCATCCGCTCAGATAGGGTTGGAGGTGAAAGCACCAGAGGGACAGACGGACAGACGGAGGGAGTGGTCTTACCCTCCACACATCCAGATAGTCAATGTCGGTTGTTAGCATCTCCCCAGCTTTCATTGGAAAAAGCTCATCACCGACTTTCTGAAAAGTTACAGTTTCACAGACATCTGTTTACAAAGTATCTGGATAGACACAAGGTTATACGTAACTACATCTTAGATGAGAGTTCATCTTTCTCAGAGCAGCCATCGGGCCCACAATATAATATTATTTGATATGCACAGTTGTGGGATTGTATGCCTTTATGGGGGGGGGGGGGCAAGCTGCTTTTTGAACAGGATAGTCAAGGGAGAATGAAGAGGTCGGAATTCAAACCGAAGTGGCTACAAGGCGTATTGGTTCTCTCAATATGTGACATTGACCTGACCTTCAGGCCTACAGGGAAATGCACCAGGTAGAGGTCCACGTAGTCGAGCTGCAGGGCCCCCAGGGACTGGTCAAGGCAGGCAGGGATGTCCTCTGGGGCATGATGGGTAAGCCACAGCTGCAAACACACACACACACACACACACACACACACACATACACATACACATTCACACACACACACGCACACACACACACACACACACACACAAAATTGGGACTTAAAAGGTCTCTGGCTGGAGGAAGGAAGTGTAGGGGGGGTAACTCAAAAGGAATGCACAGGGTCTTTCATAGGGTGTTTCAGAAGTCTGGTGGCCCCGGCCCCAGGCTCCCACCTTGCTGGTGATAAACATGTCCTCTCTCCTGATGATGCCCTGCTGGATCTTGGAGCGCAGGGCCCGGCCGACGTCCACCTCGTTGTGGTGGTTGTGGGCCGTGTCGATGTGGCGGTAGCCCGCCGCGATGCCCGCCTCCACAGCCGCCTGAGCCTGGGCCGGGGAGCGCGGCAGGTGGGGGGGCTGGGAGGGACACCATGGAGAACAGGCCAAGGGACATGGTGAAGGGAGCGCAGGCAGATCAGCGTCACGCTAACAGTTTCTGCTTTTAAAAAGGCCTAACCTGGATCCCTCTGGTTTATTCAAAAACCAAGCTATGTCCAAGTCTCCATTTGTATCAAAGGTTTCAGTAAAGAAAATTGTGTCCTCTGAACGAAGAGAGGTTCTGCTGCGCATGCAACACACTTTGGTGTATTTTGTTGACTCTGAGCCTCATATCCTCCAAATAGTTCAGTTCCCCTTCCTACCACTGAAAAGTACCTCCAATCTAAGACAGTTATTGTCACAATGTGACCTAGAGAAAGTAGAATTGTTTAATCCTGACTGGACTGCTGTGCGTCTCTGCTCTCAGATATCAGCAAAGAGTCACCCTCTTGCAGTAAGAGAGAGAGAGAGAGAGAGAGAGAGAGAGAGAGAGGGGGGGGCGGAGAGAGAGAGAGAGAGAGAGAGAGAGAGAGAGAGAGAGGGGGGCGGAGAGAGAGAGAGAGAGAGAGGGGAGAGAGAGGGCAGAGAGAGAGAGAGAGAGAGAGAGAGAGAGAGGGCAGAGAGAGAGAGAGAGAGAGAGAGAGAGAGAGAGAGAGAGAGAGAGAGAGAGAGAGAGAGAGAGGGGGGCGGAGAGAGAGAGAGAGAGAGGGGAGAGAGAGGGCAGAGAGAGAGAGAGAGAGCGCGGGGAGAGAGAGAGAGTGCGGAGAGAGAGAGAGAGAGAGAGAGAGAGAGAGAGAGAGAGAGAGAGAGAGAGAGAGAGAGGGCAGAGAGAGAGAGAGAGAGCACGGAGAGAGAGAGAGAGAGAGAGAGAGAGAGAGAGAGAGAGAGAGAGAGAGAGAGAGAGAGGGCAAAAGGACAAACATCAAGAGCTAGACAGATCCTATCGCTCAAAACGAGGTAAAAATGCAGAAGTGAAGCAAAAGGGTAAATAGTGTGCGTGGACTACCTTCCACGTGCCCAGACCCAATATGGGCATGCGCCTTCCGTCGTTGAGCTCTAGGATCCTTGCCACCCGTGCGTCCTGCTCTTCCATGTGGGTCGTGTTTGAACTAGCAGGCCGGCGGGGTCGCAGGAACACAACAGACCTTGAGGACTCACAGACCAGGCCTCCAGTTCACCTTTCAGTCCACTTAGCTCAAACAGTCTAAATGAAAAACCCTAGACTGCACATTGAATTGTATTGTTGTCGTTTATCTTTTTCTCTCAGTCAGGGCCTTTACTTCCTTATGTTCCCGGTGTCTCTCTGTCCGTCACTCTCTCGCTGCTCTCTCTAAGGACTACTCCCCTCCCCCGTCAACTTCCCTTTTTTTTTTATCTCTCATGGGGTTAATGATTTCACAAATCCAAGCACCTCACCACTTTGCTGTATTTCGGTGTACACACTGCACCTACAGAGGCAAAGCCTATGGTGGAAACATTTTTTTCATAGGGGTCTGATACACACACACCTACACACTGTCAGGCACTCACGCACAAACACACACACGCACACAAACACACACTCACACATACACACTTGCATACACGCACGCACTCACACACACACAAAAATACACACACAAACACACACACGCACAAACACACGAACACAGACACACACGCAAACACGTACACATAAACTAAAACACACACAGACACACACACGCACGCACCCACTAACACACGCACACATTCAAGCATGTACAATATAATATAGCTTCAATGAGCAATCAAGACTGGAAAGTTTTATCAAGTTAAATGTATTATAACCACAGAACAATGACACAAATCTGCAGATCCATGTTCTGTCTTGTTTAGCAAGCTATTTTTTAGGGTCAATGACCTTTTTATGCATTTCATTAAAATAAAGACCACAAAGTCCACAAGGCTCATTTGGACCTTCTTAAGAACACCCTGAATGATTGAAAAGGTTTCCTCTTTCCTGGAGCCCTACTGCTTCTACAGGTTGGTCCCAGGAGGGGGGGCTGATGTACAGAATCGGCTCCTCTTCTTCTTTTACATTTATCAGCTGGATTGGCCCACATTTTTCATTGTCAATGTATTTTTTTAAAGATTCTGCCAAGAGACCATAGATTAACTAAGGCTATATTATGTGCATATCTTTAAAGAATGTATTCTTTGACATTGAAAAGTATTGCACTGTTCAGTGACTGAATATAAGAAATAATACTGTATCTTATTATATATTATGTTGTTTTATTTTCTATAATCTTGAATTGTCTTGTATTATTATCTTATCTTCAGGATTTCAATTCTTCGGGACACACAAACCACACTCAGTATCAAAGGATCCTATTTCAAAATAAATCAACAGTGATCGGCAAAGATACGTTTACATTGGGTATTTGGCCCCTCCTCCACCATATGGAGGTAACGGTTGGTAGACTCAATAGTTAAAGTGACTGCAATATAATGCATACCATGTGTCTGCAGGGAGAAAAACAAGCTTTGAGTGTGTGTGTGTGTGTGTGTGTGTGTGTGTGTGTGTGTGTGTGTGTGTGTGTGTGTGTGTGTGTGTGTGTGTGTGTGTGTGTGTGTGTGTGTGTGTATATATGTATGTGTGTGCGCGCGCGCGTGCGCGTGCGTGTGTGTGTGCGTGTGCTTCTGTGTTTGTCTAAATCTGAGAGAACCAACTTTAGTTGATTCAAGTAATTTTACTTGGTTGGTAATTTAACTGCTAGTAGAAATAGCCCAGGCCGGTTAACTTATATTCATTGTCTGAACTTTATTCATCAACATCCAATCTACCTAAATACTTAACAAATTCAACAAATATTAATGGTTTTGAGGGAATAACAAAGTAAAATCAACCTCCTCACGTACCCCCAGTTGGGAAACTCTTGTGTACCACATCAAATATAATTTATCCATCCTTTAAAACAACATAGAATTAATGAATTAATTGTCTTGCATTCATATATAAGATAATATATATACTATATTTAATAACAACCCACTGGTTAACAAAATATACCAACAAGCAATCAAGTATAGGTTAAAATAAATTGCCTGTACAAAATATAAATATGCAATTTACATCATAATAGTTGAAGCTGGCCACAAAACATCTTCAACATTTGCTTGCTGCAGCGGGGCCTGACGTAACATGACATTCTTTAACAGACTTTGACAAACGGAGTGAAGTCCCTCGTGGTGGCTTCACTCTTAAATACCTCATCTCTCTAAAGCTGCAGCGCTCTCATTGGTCCAGCTCGCTGCTGTCCGCCCTGTGCGGCAGGTAGTGCTGCTGGCAGAACAGGCGGATGCGACCGCACGCCTCCACCATCAACGTCTCCGGTACCGTCACCACGATGCGGAAGAAGTTTGGATAATCAAATGCCTGAAACAGAATCAACGTGTTATCCTTATCGTGGTACTCTTCCTTATCTACTATAAAACCAGGGGTAGTTGGATGGATGGACAGACGGAGGAAGGGATGTATCTGGTTGAACGAATCGACGGCGGGAATAAGAAAGCAATATTTACAGTGGTGGGAAGACAGAAGACGGACTGCTCTGTCACCAGGCGCTCTGTGAACTCCACGTCGTTCTTCATCCCGGGGAAGTGGTCGATATCTATGCCCACCTGCAGGTCAATAGGCACACTTTAGACCGTGCTGACCGATCTAAGTCGCTTTGGATAAAAGCGTCTGCTAAATGCCCTGATTGCAATGGTAATTGTGCTGCATGCGCTGCATGTGTTTGCTTTTCTAGACACACAGTGTACCCACTGCCAAAAAGGGCAGGGTCCCAGCGTACTACCGACCATGATGTACATGGCTCCGGAGGGCATGATTGGGGTGAGGCCAGGGACGGTGGACAGCTCCTTGAAGCAGATCTCCGCGTTGGCCTGCATGAGGATGGAGGAGGAGGAGGAGGAGGAGGGCATCGTCAAAATAATCACATCTTTTGTTTCCAGTACACACACTCCAAATCCAGCCCAACTAGTTCAACATAGGTCACTCATATGACCTAAAGTACTTAGGTTAGAAGGCTGCTGGTGAGCAGAGGGTCTGCCCGTCACACACACACACACACACACACACACACACATAGACCAATAAGACCCTCAACAGAAGAATGTAGAGCGTTGTAGAACATGAATTCCTACATATTAGTATATTATTATTTATTTTGTTTTATTTTTCATCATTAGTACATCATGTAGGGGGATGAATGCCTTCTCTCTGCTGATCTGTACCCATTTCTAACAATCCTAACAAACAAGACTCCTCTTGATATGAACTGTCTATGCTTAAGTTGATGCACACAGTCCTTCTCAGCGGCGAGGGTCGCGCTGGTTGTGGTGGTGGTGGAGGTGGTGGTGGTGGTGGTGCTGGTGGTGGTGCTGGTTGTGGTGGTGCTGGTGCTGGTTGTGGTGGTGGTGGTGGTGGTTGTGTTGGTGGTGGTGGTTGTGTTGGTGGTGGTGGGGATGTACCTTGAGGAAGCTCGTGGTGCTGTCATAGAAGTGCTGCGGCGTGTTTTGTAGGATGCTCTCTAGCGCCCCCTGGACTAGAGTGCAAGCTCCCAGGATCACCTGGGTCAGCTTCACCAGGCCCTTTCTGATCTGGGAACGAGATCACCTCATGAAATCCATGTGAATGAGAAGCTAGGGGTTCACCCCTTCACCTTTTCAATAGCATTCATTGGCCAACATATGACCACAAATTTTCTATTGGTAAAATCCCGCCATCTGCTGTTACAATTGACCTCTTTGAATCCTTTAAGTGTAATCTTAATAATGAATTTAACATAATACAAGATTGAGAGTGAGACTAAAGCAGTCAGCGTACTTCATGACAAACTGTAATGAGGTGATTGCAGACCAGAGCCTATGGAGGATGAACGAACGCACCTCTGAGCCGAAGACGTCTCTACGGTCGTGGATAAGGACCCAACCCATCCTCCAGCCGGGCACAAGCCAGCGCTTGGCCAGACCGCCACAGGACAGGATGGGCACGTCACTGCTCAGCGTCGCCAGGGAGGTGTATGTGCATCCTGGGAAAACCTGGGCAGGAGCGGTCAAGCAAGAAGGTAGAGATGGGATTATGTGGCAGCTCAGAGTGGCACACTGGGCTGTAGGAAACATTTCAGTACACCACAACTTGGAGGTTAGATATGGTGGTCTCATTCTTCCTATCTGTTATTTTAACATGTAGGCAGCCCTGTTATGGTTCTAACTTTGTTTTCGACGTCAAACTTTGTTTTATTTTTATCTTTATGATATTAATAATGTTTTGTGTTCCTAGAACCAATAATACAAGGACTAAAAGGCTGTAGTCTACGTATGCATTAATTCAACCATGTGCAACAGAGAACCAGCAGAGAAAAATAGAAAGAGAAATGTGGAAGTGAGTGTGATGATGGCCCAGCCTAGCGGTAGCGAGAGCTAGCAGAGCTTTGACACGGTTGCTGGCCCACTGAATATGCTTTCTGGCTTTCATTAAAACCAGAGCTAAGAATCTCCAGACATAGGGATCCGCCCCAGTTCTGATTGGCTCTGCACCGTCCTGGCTAACAGAGGACTAGGGAGAGGGGGAAGTAACAAGACCCTCCTCGTATTGGGTCTGAGTGGGTTCTCCCAGAGGAGCCAGTCCGCACACTAGTGGGCCCCTGAAGTCTCCCCACCCCCAAAGATGATCAATCATCTTCTAAGCTGAGGGCCTGGCCATTCCTCCATCACTCTATATTTCTACTTTTCCTCTATAAGGATACCCCACAAGCCCCTCCCTCTTTTGGTCCAAAACACAACATTAATTGCAAACACCTGGGACCAAAAGAGTGCAAAGTCATCATGGTCGGACCCCGTTGGACAGGCAAGGGGAGCTAGTGGTTGGGCAAACAAACTCAACAACCCCGAAAGAGCATTCCACTCACTCTCACAAAGAGCTCCAAGTGATGGGAGTCGACATATGTTGAGAAAATTGTTACCACATTCATGGTTCAAATATGTTATATAATGTTTTTTTCTTGCCATTAAATCCGCAAACAGCCAACACAAATGAAATCATGCATTGTACAGAGCCCAAAACAGACCCCTTTACAGCAGAAGAAAACACAAAATAGATGAGCTATCCCCTCTTTCTTCAGTGGGTAAATGCATGGATGCATATGTGTGAATGTATTCATGGTCATTTCCACCACCGAGTCAAGTTGTTTTGAATGTTGTCTTACCATGTCTCCGTATATTTCGTCAGCCAGGATCGGTAGGCAGTGTTTTGAAGCCACTGGGAGCAAAATACATCAGAAATGAGGTCAGGTTAAAACAGTGATATGCAGCCAACCATAACAACAACAATCCATCAGTCACAATCCAACAGCAGTGTTCAGGTCAACATGCTTCTGATGCTCGGAAGGCTGATTTATAGTTCCCGTGCGTGGACTGTGCGGGCCGGCGTGAACAAGAAATGATGTCATCGCAGCCCTCTTCACAATAACTAGGCATAGGAACCGTGCACGGGGGCCATGATTCGGCCATTACCAGGTGCTGGCTCACCTGGTATAAACTGGGTTCAAGAAGGGGTCAATCTGATCCATTCGACATTATGGGCATCATCATCATCATTATCATTATCATTCATTATTAATGAGCTTACCTTTTAGGATGCCCTCCAGGTGCTCCTTGCTGAAGACAGAGCCGCAGGGGTTGGAGGGGTTGGTGAGGACCAGACAGGTGGTTTGTTCATCCACAAGACTCTCCAGGTGCTCCAAGTCCACTTCCCATGCCCTCTCCGGCTGCAAAGGCAGCAAGGCATGCCCACCAAGGCATTACATTTGTTTTTTATTTGATGATAATAATCGTCATAGTAATCATGAAGGAGACACCCGATTCGGGCATTCAGGGATCAGCTCCGGGTTAGGCATAGATACCTTTGGGTAGGCCGCTAGCATTGGGGATTAAACCACGAATCCTTCCGCACCCCTCCTGCCTCTATTCTGCCAAGAGTATGTCTTACCCTAGACTGTGGATTAATATCGACTATTCTTTGCTTTCGATTCATATTTGTTTTCGACCAATCATGTTGCTGGATGCAAAGATTTGTACAAAAACTCTGCCAGCAGTAGTAAACTGTGAAAAAGTATCAATAAAGGTTTCAAATCACCAACGCCTCTAGAAATATGCTTCCCCTTTGGAAAGCCTCATCCTCTCGCTCAAATGATTTTCCTCTGTTAGAATATCTCCAAAACAAAACTGCAAACAAGTCATAACTCTGCCCATTGTCATTTTAGTTTTCTGATTAAGGCTCTTTGCCTTCTCCCCCAGAAGTTCTGCCACAACATAGAAAGACAGAGATTAGTCCAACCCTAAATCTGGGTAGTTGGCAAAGCGTATAAAGGTGTGTACCTGTCACCCCCATAATGATAACGTTGTTCTCGGTTTATGTGCTATGTTTTAACATTTATTAGAACAACATCACAGTGGCTTGAGTGTTTGAGGTGCTTAACTTTATGGTGTAAGAACATCTGCCTAGGACAAGGTTTGTTGAGCAGCAGAGCTCGCTTACTTGTGCTGCAGGAACCCTGATTGTGTGATGTGTGTCTACAAAATCTGCTTCCCATTATCAGAGTAACTGGAAAGCTTATGACCACAAGGCAAGCCTGGTGAGTAGCTCAGCAATCCGAGCTCGGGTGGACTGGCTCTGTAACTACTGCACAGAACAGATCTGTGTGTGTGTGTGTGTGTGTGTGTGTGTGTGTGTGTGTGTGTGTGTGTGTGTGTGTGTGTGTGTGTGTGTGTGTGTGTGTGTGTGTGTGTGTGTGTGTGTGTGTGTGTGTGTGTGTGTGTGTGTGTGTGTGTGTGACGGGCAGACCCTCTGCTCACCAGCAGGTTATACAGTTTCACTTGGACCCCGATGGACAGAGCGATGGTCTTGTAGAGGGAGAAGCCCGGACACGGGATCAGGATGTTGTCTCCCGGGTTACTCAGCACGCTGATGCACAGCTCAATGGCCTGGCTGCAGCCGCTGGTCAGCACCACATCCTGGGGGGCAAGGGGAGATGGGGGGGGTACGAACGGGTTGGATCTCAACATGATGATAATAAATGGGGGGAGACAAGTGGTAGAAACACATGAAGAATAGATACAGTCCAAGTTTGGACTTTATGTTTGTGTGTGTGTGTGTGTGTGTGTGTGTGTGTGTTTCTGTTTATTTTTATGTGTTTGTTTGTGTGTATGTGAATGCGCATGTGCATGTCTGGGAGTGTGTGTGAAAAGGTCATTTAATGTGAATATGTATGTATATTTGTGTGTGTATCTTTGCACGTGTGTGTGTGTGTGTGTGTGTGTGTGTGTGTGTGTGTGTGTGTGTGTGTGTGTGTGTGTGTGTGTGTGTGTGTGTGTGTGTGTGTGTGTGTGTGTGTGTGTGTGTGTGCTTTACATGTGGATGTGTGTGGATGTGTTTGCGTGTGTGTGTGGCTGCCTCTAGCAGATGACAATAAGACACAAGTATTAAGACGGTGGGCTACCTTGGCTTCTAACGGAGCTAGAGAGCTGTTGTAGAAGTTAGCCACTGCTTCTCGGCTCTTCTGGTAACCTGCGAATGTGTATGACAAGAGGATTGCAGTTATCCTGATCGGAGACACACTGAATTGTGTAGGAAACATGAGAGATGCAATAAGTGTTGTGGATAAAAACCCACACTTTAAGAATTTAACAAAATACGAGCGGTCGAGAAGGACAAGGTTTGAAAGATAGAGAAGACTTTAATATCACTTACACAGAAGTGATAACAAAACCTAAGTTGGTTTGCAAAGAACAGGGGGGGTGTGGCTTCCCCAACATGCACTGACCAATCACAGCACCCAAGCGGGCCCATCCCAGTTTCCCTTTAACTAATAATGTGCTTATCCTCTCTCTCTTAATTCTCAGTATCAGTGTAAAGAGGTTACATCTTAAACATTAGAGAGTAACAAAGTCACATCTTAAACATTACAGCAATATCATATGAATACATATGAATAATGATTAAAAGCAACTTGTCACCTTATTAATTAAACTGATTTAAAACAGACCTCAATAAACCACATGTACTTATGAGATGAGCCATGTATAATCAAAGAAAACAAATCCCAATCCCACTTGGGTTAACATAAAGACATCCATCAGAAGGTATAATAAACCACTTGGGATAGGGCCCAAGTTGTCTCTGCACATTTCCTCCCGTATAAGCATGTGACCCTCTAATCGGGGTTGATGAGCGTGTTCGCTATAGCTCTCAAATATCTAGGCTAGCAGAGGTAATAATAGAGTTGGGCCTCTCACAAATAAGACTTGCTCGGTCATAATTCGTTCACAATATTTTCTAGTAGACAATAATAAGCAATGACGAGTGCATGTCTGCGTGCGTGCGTGCGTTGGGGGTTAGGGTTTGTTTCCCTGGCACGAAAGGGGGAATAAATAACATTGTATCGGCCAAATTGTTATTTGAAACATCGGTATCGTCCCAGAATTTCACAATCGGTGCATGCCTAATTCCAACATTAAAATAAATGGAAAACTCACTCCTTACTCCCATTACGAATGATGCAGCAGTTCGCAAATATCCTGAACTGAAAGAGGAAGACTTGAGAGTCCAACCGGCCATGTTTAAAACAAGTACAAGGTCAACACAACTGCAGATGCTGTGCATCAGGGGCGTTGCTAGACCTAGAGTTTTACTGGGGCACAGGCCCCCAACTGCCAACATTTTTTTTTTTAACGTGTGCACAATATGAAATATATGGATACAGAAGGGTATGTACGAGCTTCAAAATTGTTGTCACTGTCATACTGTAGGCTATATTAAAGCACTGGTAAAGGTAAAGACGCAAAGATGGATTCATGAGTACCGTACAATTATATTTATTTAAACACATACACATCTCAAAGATTTACAAATAAGGTAACTGACAAATAAACAAAAAGTCTCTTTATGACCTTCACCTCTTTATCAGGAGAAGTCTACACATCTATATTTATTTAGAAGCTGTGTGGAAACAGCATAATTTTGCCAGAACGACATGTACTAAAAAGGCAAGAAACAAGGTTTAAAACTAATAGAATTTCTGACTTAAGGTGAGGTGGCTCATTGCCACCAATCAACCTGGAAAATGTTATAGAACCATCAAAGCTCTTAAATTAAACTAAATAAGGCCATACACTACTGCATAGAGCCTTTTTAAATGATAATTTTTTCACTATTAAGCTGTATCGCCGCGCCTTCATGGTGGCAAAGCGGTCAATAACGTGGCTTTGACTCACTTTGCATGGTTGCTCCTTTTCAATGGACAAAAGAGAAAGTTGGTGAAGCCTTCCTTGCCCCATGGTTGACCTAAGCCAGGTGTGGAGCCTTCTCGACACACTGAAAGATCGCTCACAACTACAACTGTTTACAGGAATTGTGAGTGCAATGATCTGAATTATCGTGTGTGTGTGTGTGTGTGTGTGTGTGCTATAAAACTACAGGCTACAGACGCTCAGTATTGAAAACTGGTGCTAATTATGTGGGCAACATTCTTTAACAGCAATCAAGTTGTCATTGTTTGTGTCAAACAAGTTGTGAATTTGTTGTAACGTTAAAAAAGGAGATGAGTTACTCTGGGCTTTTTCCAGCTCCCGTGGTTTCCAACGAAACATGATCAACAAAAAAACAAGGAATTGAAAGCTACTTACAATATGCCTAGGTTACATTAATTTCCCCTGATGGCAGCAATGTTCCACTTTCAGCTGGAATTCACGGTACATCAAAACCACGTGTCTTCTTTCGATTTCAGTTCCCTTTATTTATTCACACAGTTCAGCAGCGGCATTTATTCAGAATCAGAGCCCAAATGAAAGCTGCATTTAGGGCGACTATCACTACCCAGCAGAAAAATAGATGCACTATAAATGGTTTTGTATAGCAGTCACGAACATGAGCATAGTTGTGGAAATGCTGGTGTTAGAAAACATAGTTGACGGGAATTAAAGTGCTGCACATCGACTGTACAAATGTAGATTATTCATCACAAGAATTTTAATTCAGAAATCGAATAGGCTAATAAACTCTGAACTCTTCATTTAAGAAGGTTCTCACCAGTCATTTGTCGCCTGGTCGCAGTGTCGAGTTTTTTTTTTAAAGTAGTTCACTAGTCGTAGCGTGCAAATAAATTGCAGTGTCAGAATTCTGAGAATTTTGTCAGCATTCAGATTTCCCAGAATTCTCTTACACTGCAAATTAAAGCGCTACTACTAGCAAACTAGTTTCAGCGTGACTGGAGAAAACTTCCTTAAATTAACCTTTAATGCTAGATTTGCATCAACGCTATTGTGTGAATTAGTATGGTTCTCTTTCATGGAAGCCGGAAGTGGGAGATTCCTTATTTTTTTTACCATTATTGTTTTATTAACAAATTTCTCCTACAGGGGATTGATAAAGTTCTATCTAGACTATTGAACAGAAAGAAACACTTGGTCATACTTTACACACTTTCAGAAGAGTCACGTGGACGAATCCGTAAATAACTGATTTTTTTCATTGGTTGTTGCGTTAAATCTTACCCAGATACAATAGGGCTATTTTCTGATTGGCTTTTATGTAGCCCCTTTCGTTTTTTGATTGGCTGGTAAGAGGCAGGCTCGACTGAAGACTCCCGAGGCAGCAGGAGATGCACTTGATGAATCCTGCCGATTCCATAGCGAGAGCGGCGCTTCTGCAGATGAATTCAATAATGATCAATGGAATTTTACTGGGGCACTGGAGACTTTTACTGGGGCACGTGCCCCAGTAAAAAGGGGCTGACGACGCCTCTGCTGTGCATGCTTTGAAAGAAATGCCCCCTGATGTCCGTGGCCTGTTTGATCAGGTAGAGACACTAGTGAGATTGTTGATGGTGGTGCCCATATCATCTGCTGAGGCAGAGCGCCGTTTTAGTGGGTTACGCAGATTGAAGAAGACATGGTTGCGATCAACCATGACGCAAAAAAGACTCAATGGCATTGTTTTGTGCCATATTCACCAAGAGAGGCTTGACAGACTGGACAGACAAAAAGTTGCCCAGTAGTATGTTCAGGGTAATGAAAGGTGGAGAGATGTCTTTGGGTCCTTCAGTGAGTCTGCTTAGACAGTAAATTTATTTGTTTTTTTGTTCATTTATGTAAATATGTTGTTGTTTACACTTCTGAGTGTATGCACAAATGTTTAAATAAAACATATTTTGCATAAGGCCTGAAGTTTCTGTGGGTGATTGGCATTCCAGACAAATAACAGTTTCATTATAGTGTTGATCAAGTAGGCCTTTGTTTAACAATGTTCACTGTTGTTTATCCATGATTTCAAATAAAAATTCTCCAATGGCTTTTTAGTGCAAACCATTGGCCCATAGGCTATTACGAAAGTTACTGCTTGAGCGCTAGTTAAAGCCCAGGTTACACAAAAATAACTTATTGAGTTGAAGTCATTTGCTGACAGATTTGTCCCCCCCAGTTCAAAAATCCCATCTGCGCCCCTGTCCAGAAGCCCTGAATTGAAATACCCACCTGCATGGGACATTAAAGGTTTGAACATATTTTTGTTCTAATTTCTTATTTTGTTTTCTAGTTATAAGCCATTTTCTCCAAAAACTCAAATAGTTTAATGTAAAACTGTAAGTAAGTCTATGGTCTCACCGATAGATGGCGCATAGCCATTGTACCGCGCCGACTCCACGGCATCTTTCAATGCCTTGAGGACGCAGGCGTCAGTAGGAAGGTTCCCAAATACAGTGGGGTCCCCTAACCAACGGATAAAACAAGAACACATCCCATTAAATAACATAGACCAATATAGATAGCAAGGAAATACATGTTAATATTTCCTTTGTCATTTGATTGTAGACTACTGCTGTCATTTGCCTAACTTTATATAGGCCATCATACAAAATAGGCGAATGTTGGGATGCATCAGAGACAGGTTAACAGCAGTTTGTATATTAGATAGCCTACAAAACGCAGGTTTTGTAGACTCTGCATGTGTTAAGTAAAGTTAATTGAATAACATGTCTCACCTATGGAAAGAGCGATCATGGCTTTCTCGGGATTAGGCGTGAGTTTCATACCATCCACAATGTCCCTAATAGGATTGCAAGTTTTGTTCGCCATCTCTGAGGGTCTGACGTCCCATCTCTGCCTGCGGCTCTTTACTTTGGCTGGATATTTGCCTTTATTTACACTGACCTGATGGAAGCCATTCCCTCTCGCTCCTTTGCCCGTCAGATCGGCCCCGTTAACAACAGTGCTATCAATCACTCCGTTCGCGTTCATCTGAACCACATACGATTTGCTTGTCATTCTGAAATTTTACTTTTTTTAAAGTCTGAAAGAAGAGATGAGAGAGAATTAAAGTAACATCGGGAGGAATGCATAATTGTTTGAAACTTTGCTTGATTATAGTAGGCTGCTAATAATAATAATAATAATAATAATAATAATAATAATAATGATCATTTAAAAAAGATTGTTTTTTCAATCATATTTATACTATATTATAATTATTATGTATTTTCCATTAGGCCTATCAATAAACAATCAAAGTATTTCGTTTGGTCATGCAACTTTAGATTGAAACCTATTATCTTACTCCACGAAACAAAATACTAATAAGCATACTAAGAATACAAATGCATATCTTATCCACTCTATTATTTTTAATAGGCAATTTGAAAGGATTACTCTCTTTGCATTCCCTTTGCAGAGGTGCTCATACAACCTGCATAAGTAGTTGCAACGGTTTTGTTAGGTAAAAAATTCTTACAGAGCTGAAGCATGATTTAAAGAACAAAGTTTGTTATAAGGAATTTAGGGGGGGGGAAGGAAAAATTGCAATACCTCAGAAAAAATCGCTAGTCCAATTGCGGGTATTTTTCCTGTAAGATATTCACAAAAAGAAGGGTAACTTTAACCAGGGTAACTTTCATTTAGCGGCTTTATAGGAAGACCCTGAGAATGGGTGTTGAACAGTGCCTACATTTTCATTGGTGGAAAGAATGGGTGTACAATACAACCCCGTTGCATCACTGCTGAACCTGAGACTGAACCGGTCCTCCCTTTGAAAATGTGGGCGGGTACGACTAACGGGTCGAACCTGTTCGAGCTGTGGTATTTTGGCATGTCATTATTTTCTACAACTTCATTCGTATTAAGTGATGGCCAATTAGAAATTAAATAATATGATTAAATGCACATTTACGCTGCCATGGCCAGAGCACTGTGTAAAGAAATGGGAAACTGTCATTTAACCAACAAGCTTCGAAGACACAAAAGAAAAATTGACTCTCTTCTATGTTAACCTCTGTTACTCTCTCTCCCATTGTGTGTCCTCTTTCATTAATATCTACGTGGGCTCATGCAGGATACCGCAACATCCACCAGAGTCCTTCAGAAACTCTCCTCTTCAGATGTTTGGCAGGGAGGTGAATGAAAATGAAAATGAAAATGTCGTCATCGAATAATGACATTGAATAACCCTAGAGCCGCCACCGCTAGCCAGTGAGGGTGTGGAGGAGTGGGGTAGTGTGGGAGAACCTGGGTAGGCTGAAGCATTCTTGATCAGCTGCAGGGGACCAATGGCACATGCAGCCAGACCGGGAGGGATTGAGTTGCACTAGTCTAGACGTGAGACGACAAAGGCCCAGACCAAAACCTGGCCTTCCGGTTGAGGACCTTTAATCTGCAGGAGCCGGAGGTCGCAGCCATATTGGCAGCACAGGACAGCTGGTCATTCAGTGTCAAGGCCAGGAACAGCCAGGTTCCTGGCCGTCCGAGTCACAGGCTGCACAGAGTTGCTAACATTGATGGAGAAGTCGTGGATGGGAGATGCCTTCCCTGGAAGGTACAGCATCTCAGGCTTGTCCAGATTCGACTGAGGGATGTCGGTCAGACACACAAAGATAAGTTGGTTCCAGATATGAAAAAGACGAAGGTCGAGTGTCATCTCCCTGGGGTAGGAAAAGCCATGTGAGTTTATGATAGGACTGTGACTTGGTGTACAGTGGCCTTCTCTTTAAAACCTGACGATAGACAACCCACCCTTAGTCCTTCCATAGTCCCGAGCTTTTCCATTCATTTTCTTTGATGCTTTAGCAAAAACACAGTGTATTTATCTAGAACACACAGTAATAACAAATAAGCCCCAGAATCAATACTCCCGTCGGTCTCACACTCTTGTAGCACGGTGTACACTGTGGCCCTCAACAGCCCCCACCAGTCTAATTCAACATCTGTGTTGCGCGTGAGGTCATTCTCAGGTTTTAGGTCCAAGTGAAAAACAAAAACAACGCATATTTCAGAAGCCATCTAGTAGGGCGGATTGTAACAACTCAATGCATCCCACCACCTTGGTGCTTTGTTGATAATAATATCAAGAGATATTATTTTGACGCCTCTTTATAGTTGAAGCATAATTAAGGAAGTATGATAATAATTCATTACGTAATCCTCAACATCATTATCGTTCTGTACGTTTTCTCTTAAAGAACACTTTACGAGGAATGGTAAGGGACTCTGCCATGGGAGGAAACACAGGATCAACTCTCGAAGAGGTTTTTCGATATTAGAAATTATGAGAAAGATTAAATTGATTGGAATGAAATACAATATTCTTCTGCATTTGTTTTGTTTAGAGATGTTAGCCCTTCTTATGCTGAGGTTTTACTTATTATTTCATTGGACCAGGCTTTTCTTCATACTATTAGGACAAAATATTATACTAAAAGTAGTCCTACACATTAAAAAGGGAAATCATTTTGTTTTGTACAATTGTATTTCTTGTTTTTCCCCCTTGTTGGAATGTACAGAAAACACCTATACAGATGAGAACAGAAAGCAACCCAAACTAACTGAATAAATAAATACAAATACATGTACCATGTAAACCAACCTTAGAACTTTGTACCACCCCCTCTCAAAACTTTGGGATGGTTTCTAAAAATCCTTAGTTTTTTTAAATGTAGCTATTAAACAATGTATCCATACACATAAGCGCCAAGCTAAATACCAAATAAAAAGTTCCCTACAATACATACTTCCTTCAATTCTTGGTAAAAGTTTAGAGCACACAAAATAATAAATGGCTGAAATCTATACGCATTATCCTGTATTTGGCTACAGCTAATCATACTCATAGCAACTTCCACACACACTGCGTTCATTCATGTCTTGGGGTAACATCACACATACATCAACACTTTTTTTTTTAAAACCCTAAATTCTCAGAAAGGTCTACAGGTTAGTGTCCTGCCTTCAACTTTTCTGCTCCTAATCGATTTGAGTCAACAAGCAAATCTATGCAAACAGGAGTGGGGGGGAATTTGACCGAATGGGTGAAATCCACCCCATCCACTGCACACTCACGCATACACACTGACACTGATTGGACTACTCACTCAATAATAAAACTTCTCCCTCAAATTTATATATATATATATATATATATATATATATATATATATATAAATAAGATAAACAACTCAAAAAGAGTTGGTTAAGGGTTAGGTCACCTTATGTTGGCATTGAGTAATTACATATCGGGTGACATATTAGGCACTTGTTTCTTCTTGTGACTCCTTGAGGGCATGTAATCCCGGTCCTCAGAAGCCCCAGAGTCACTGCATGAAGACTCATCACCGGAGTAGAGAAGGTTAGGATCGAAGTACAGAAACTTGACTCCTCCTTCTCCCTCCTCCTCCTCCTCCTCCTCCTCTTCCTCCTCCTCCTCCTCTTCCTCCTCCTCTTCCTCCTCCTCTTCCTCACCTCTACCTTCGTCGTGAGGATCACCCAAGGCCTGCTTCTCAACAAGCGGTGTCTCAGTGCTTGGAGGAGCTCTCCCCCCCTTCTCCCGGAGGTACCTGAGCGGGTGCAGCCTGGTGAGTCTCACATAAGGCTGTGGCAGGGACTGCGTCGGTGCCCGGGGGACCTGAGCTGAAGCGCTCGGGGGGGGTCCGTCACTCACCGTGGAGACAGCGGCGGCGAGCGCAGGTCTCGAGCCGGGGGGAAGTTCAGTGCATGGAGTCCCTCTTGCGGCGCAGGTCGAGGTCAGAGGCACGGAGTGCAGGTTGGAGCTCGGAGGCAGGGCCGAGACGTCAGAAGAGTCCTTGGACGAGGCTGGAGGAGCATGGTGAAGCGAGGCGGGGGTCTGTGTAGGAGATCCTGACAGGTGGCGCCCTCTTTCAGGAGCGGCCACGCATCTCGAAGGCCCTGGTGAGGGGGCCGCTGTGTGGCCAGGTGTTAGGCTGCGGGCAGAGGGCGAGTCGCTACCAGATACAGTTTGCTGGCAGTGTGCAGGCAGTGTCGAGGCGAGGGCCGGCTGGTATTGCTCTGACAGGGGGAGTGCAACGGCAGGGGCCAATTGTGGTTTAACCGCGTCTGGTGAAATGGAAGGGGCAAATTGTGATGGAGCCCCGTCTGGTGATAGGCCTACAGTCAGCCTGTGCTTCCCGCCTGAAGAGTACGATGGAGCCTCAGGTTTTGGTGGGCTGGAAGCAGCTGCTTCATGGCTTGCCGAACATTCAGGGACGGGGGTGCAAGGGGTTGTAGATGGGGCCATGTGATGGGAGGTGTTTGTGGCCCCTGCTCTGGCGGACCCTGGGCGGACCCCGGGGGGGCAGAGCGGCTGTACAGACCGTGTGGGGCAGGGGTTATGCATGGACAGGGTCGGACCGGGCCCCTGGGCGGTTGCCGGAGAGAGGCAGGGGGTCTGACGGTTGGGGGGCTTTTGGATCAGGTCGCATGGGATGAGGTCGGAGGGGGTGAGGTCCTGAGACGAAGAGGAGGAAGAGGAAGGGAAGAGCAGAGGGGAGGGAGGCACGTCTCTTTGTGCCTGCCGCTCTTTGGAGCACTCAGACAGGATGCTCCTCACCCATCGCTTGTGTTTGGTGCAGAAATGTGGCAAAGAGGAGGAAGATGAGGAAGAGGAGGACACGCGTTCAGAGTCATCGCTTCTCTGGCTGAGCTGCACATCCTCGTGGTCCCCCCCTTCAGCTTCCTCACCTCTTTGGGGACCACCTTCCTCCGCCGGCTGATCCGTGGGGAGGGCCGGTCCCCTCTCATCGCGCCCACCATCAGCCTTCATCACTGCCTCTCCGTCCCCAGCTTCCCTCGCCAACCCCTCTTTTGGTTGGGGACATCCGACCTCACCGTCTCCCACACCGCCACTGCTCTCCTGCTGCTCCATAGGAAACAGAAGAGGGCTGTCCTGGGAAAGGTGTCGGCACAATGCGTCTTCCCGGGCCATTACGGGAGCTTTGGCCGTCTCCGATCTTGGAGGAGCGCCGAAAGAGATGTGGTTCACGGCAGGCTCTGGGAGAGCAACAGGGTCCACTGCTGGTTTCGAGGAGAATTTCAGAGGACAACAGCTTTTGTCACCTTAATTAATGCAGGAGGAAAACAATTAGTACCAATTGGGGATTAATAATAGGGCCTGAAACAATGTGCAATGAGAAATTGCTGTGGCAAAATCAGCCCATACGCAAATGTGATCATGAATTAAAGGATCAAATGAAACCATCAATACAGATCCAATTAATACTTTTCCATCTTTTAAACAATATAATGGTTTTTTAAAGATTAAAAAATAATTACTATCAAGTAATTAAAAACACAATATTCCACATGGAATGATAACGTAGTATTGATGAACCATAACTAGTCTCACCCCATTGCAGTAGCATCCTCAGGGAACTTGCGATGGCCGTGGAGCCTTGAGCTATAATCTCCAAAATTTCCTTGTGTTCATGGCTCACTTTATGCTCTTGCCGTAAGATCTGTTGGAAACCCATTCAAACCACACAGTAATCCCGATGTAAGGTAGATATATTTTATATGTACAGTATACTGTATAAATATATTCCCCGTTTAATTGTTTGCGCTCCTTGGGAGAGGAGCAGCCTGTAGTTATCTTGATCTCTTGTACATCCTCAACACACAGAAAAAAATTAACAGTGTTTAGATAAGAGTAGGAGCTCTCCTCTGTCTAAGAGGCAAGTATGTCTAAGCTTACAGTTGCTCAAAGGATGGTTCCATTGAGTTGGATCTTTTTTAGTAGATAAAATCCTATGACAGTTCTTAGATAATTATAACGAATCAACACTGATCCGGTTGTTTTCAACCACTGTTAAACATTGGGAATGGGAACAGTTTAACACACACCTGGTCAATATAGGTATCTCTTGGTAACATCATCTCCAATTCATGTACATAGTGCAGAAGTCTGTCCTCTACTTTCTGGGTATAATGTTCACCGTACTGCTCCTCCAGCTCATTCTGAAAGACAGTCAGCATTGGACACGTTTATGTGGTTCTTAAGTAATATTTTAATGGTACTAACTAAACACATCGTAAAATAACTTATACGTATCTTATTCCCACAGTAATTACATTTACATTTAGGGCATTTGGCAGACGGTTTTATCCAAAGCGACTTAAAAACGGTTCATACACACATCCTCAACCCGACGGCATCACCAAGCAACGCCAACCGTCAAATAAACTCTCTGTGTAGTGCTAGTTCATAACCAATCAAATGAAAGTCATTTTCAAACACAGAAAACATTTTAAGTAAAAAGTATTTTTACTTTTTTTTTTTTTCCACCATATGCCTGTCTGCAGTGCACCCCGGTGGGAGAAAAGGGAATCTGTTTTTTAAAAGAGAAGACGCTCAATATGCTATACTATGACCACCATGATAATGGGTTCTTCTGCCCATTTTTTTTTACTATTCTTCCAAGTTCCTCTATTAAATAAGTGTGCAAAGGAAAAAATATACCTTAATGTAATCCTCGAGTTTCATCTTGTCCAATGCAAGACTTTGAGCGAAGAGCCTGAAGTCCAGATGATTTTTTTGCATTAAAAATATCTCTTTATTGCTCTGAATATGAAACCAAAGGGGGGGGGGGGGGGGGGGGAGATAAGTTATTACATTGATAATAAAATAATATACGTTAACGGACAATGTACTGTACTAAATCATACAATGACCATGATTTGTCATTTGTAAATATGCCAAATTTAAATACTAGCTTCTCTGAAAACAGTGCTACAGCCTGTATTAATAATTGTTCTCCAATGACATTTCCATTCTGGGTAGGAACCTTTGTTTGTGTTTTCAGTGGTATTTAAAAGATGGAGATAACTTAGAGCCCAGAAGGATTTAAATTTGCAAACATGACATAAACTGCAAACGTATTAGCTGATCAACTCCCATTTTAGAACTTGCTGCTACAGGTCGTTGTTAAAGACAAATAATTGAGCTTGTCTAAAAATATGTATAAATGTATGCATGTACAAATATAACGTTCTTTGCTGGTCTTGCACAGATGTTCATTCATACCCTCAACATGCCAACCCACGTAAGCTGTGGGTTGGGGGCGGTTGGAGTCAACTCTCTCCAATTTTTTAAACGCAGGGTGTCAATGTTACATATTGTACCCTTACATAAATTGGTAAAGCCCTGCCTAACAAAACATTAATTAGAACCATAATACTTACACAGTGATCTTGGTATTGAGGTAGTTTGCTGGGAAAGAACTGGAGGATTTTAACAACGATAGGAACAATGCCTTGGCCTTGTTTAAGCATCCACATAATTACCTAGAATGAGAAGTAAATTAAATATAGAACAATAAAAGTTATGTATAACAGTAATACCATTCTTACACACCAATCTGATCAGGTAACCAACCTGAATTACATGACATGTCCCAAACACAACATATTTGCCTCTTAGTGCGGTACATCTGAACACAACATAACATAAAAACCACATACACACACACAACATACCAATGTCTTCAGTCCAAACATGATCTTCATGTGTTTGATGGCGACCACAAGTGTGGGTAGAAGTCTGTACGATGCCTCCAAAAAGGAAATCACCCTTTCATAACGTCCGACGTCCCTGTTCTTTATGATGGAGTATGCCTGGGCTGTAGCTACTCGTAGCCTCCATGGTTCTTTTAGGGAATAATATTGCTGTTTGGCTTCCATCCATAAAGAAGTGTCCACAACTTTACAAGAAAAAAAATACAAACAAATAGTGCAATCTGTAGTTGTTGATCGGTTCATTGGTAGCAAACATAGCCATACACAACTGCTGTGAAGTTTGTTTTAAGTTGGATATTCATTCACTCAAGATCCGATTTTACTGCTTCGATTATACTATTTTTAATAGTTATTCAGCACTCAAATCCAATAAAAAGAGGTGTGTCCTACTTGTTTGGCGGAGGTATAGTGTATTTGGTGTTGATTTTGAGCACACTGGATGAAATGGAGCGATTGACTATCTTTTACACTTCAACTATCAAAATAAGTGCTACATGAGACCAATTTAGTAACAAATCATGTTAAATTTCACTAAAAAGAGCGAGTAAGCACGAATGTATTCCAAATACAATTGGTTTTGTGTCATTCATAAGTGACTTATTGATGGTTACTATTAAGTTCCCTGTTGAGGGTAAAAAAAACCGTTGTAGCTGGAAAGTGTTGCTGAATGCAAATCCAAACGTACAAAGTCAACGTTACAAATAAATAAAATGTGTAAACAAGGGCAAACCTTCTTGTAAATCCTTCATCTTGTGAGTCCAGGCATACTCTAGTATCATTTCCTGCAGGTTTGGAGAAGTCATGTTTTCATCATCCATTCTTCTCTTCCATGTACGAAACACAAACTAATCCAGATCTGCTTGAGGAGGAGGGAAGGCTATGTGTTTGCATTCAGAATTAGGGCTTTTAAAGATTCATGAATTTTAGTAGTTTCGCCCATCACTACATACATACATGGCCATTTGCCTGGACATGTACCGGGGCAAGATTTGAACATGTTATTGAACAACCCTTGTTCGGTGTTGATCATTTCCGGTTACAGTCGAAAACGTTGCAAAATACTTCGGTGTCAACACAGCCTCGTATCAAAATAAAAGTCCCCGTTGTACTGCAGAATTTCGTTCAACGGAGTACAAATGTCTAGATATCTGTAGTATGTTGCGGTATTCCTTGAACACGAACCTGGAATCCATTATATAACATTTGGGTCGGAATTCTCCGTTTTGCTTATCGTGACAGCGCCAATAATGTTATAAGGAAACGGAAGTGTACTAAGCTATAACCTTGCACAGTACCTTGATTGGAATCGGACGGGAACGCGTGTTGTGCAGAATGAGATTATACCACTGGTATTATGCCGAAATCTAATCCTTTTTACATTTCTTAAAAAAACTTTTGTTAGCGCCGGTATCGCCGTGTCATAACTTGTATTTATTAGCTACCTCGAATAGGACTGAGCCATGAATAGGACAATAATAAGCCGGGTGCTGCGACTTTCCAACGGAACTTTAGGACTGTCTAATTCAAAGCCTTCCCTCCTCACAGGAGGTGCCACTGCCACATCCTCCGGCTATCAATTAAACCCCATCTTCTTCGCGCTAGCCTCTAAATGTTGTTATTCCAACAACGTCAGGGTGCGTTCATATCTCCAGTATATTAAACGCAAGATCCAGCCACCTACCTGTCCTCCCTATAATCACGTTTGCCAGGTTGGGGACCCCGTACTGCGTTCCCAAGCTGCGGATGTAGACCCAGCAACTATTTCTAGCCCCGAGGTACAAGGCGTCATCAAAACTATGGTAAAAGTGATGCGAAGGCTGGAATGTGTTGGACTGAGCGCGCCTCAGGTTGGGGTGCCTTTACGCATCGTGGCGCTGGAGTACCCCGTGAAGATGATGGAAGAGAGCTCACCTGCGTCCAGGGAGGCGCGGGGTCTCTCTGTCCAGCCCCTGAGGATCTTCGTCAACCCAACTCTGCGTGTGTTGGACGGACGGACGGTTCTCTTCCAGGAGGCCTGCGAGAGCATCTCGGGGTTCTCTGCCACGGTACCCCGCTACTTGTCTGTGGAAGTGTCAGGTAGGCCTATACCTGTGAGATCAACTCTGAAGCGAGGAATTGGGCAATACAGTGGACGATTTATTAAAAATGACAAAAACATTACCCAACTTAGTTATAAGCAATTGAGGAAATGTTGTTGTCCTAGTGTTGATACTATTTTACTCAAAACGACCCAAAGAATAATAATGCGAAGTTATTCAGTAGAAATGCCAACACACATTTTGCAATTTATTTTGTGCATTTGCGAAACATATGCCCCTACGCAGGTCTGAACGAGAAGGCTGAACCTGTCAGTTGGCAGGTGAGTGGCTGGCCGGCCCGAATCATCCAGCACGAGATGGATCACCTGGACGGCCTGCTTTACCTTGACCGCATGGATAGCAAGACCTTTATCAACATCAAGTGGCAGACGCACAACGAGTAGCACGAGAACATGGGCTGACTGCTCTATCCTTCTCCAAATAAACACACAATGAACATATCTGATAAGATCTGCTAAGCTAGGGACTGGGACCTGACCAAGGATCCCCAAGCTGTACCTAAGATCTAGTTATTGACATTTTATGTATGTGAAACGATCTGTCCAAATTTCTTCATAAATTAAGTCAACTTTTTTCAGTCATGACAAAAAAAATGAAATCAGATTAAGCACTATGTGACCATGTCCTGCCCAGGCATAGTATGGTGGTATCATACAGGGGACTGTATTGAACAAAAAAAAAAAGCGTTTCAAACATCAAATGTGATTTGACATGTGTTTGGGCAAATAGGCTGTGCGATTCACCTGGTGTGGTTCGGAAGCCATTGAAAATACAAATAAATGACAACAAAAAGGTTTTTCCCTTTTATCATGTATTTTATTACTGTCAAGTTTGCTGTCAACTAAAATGTTAATTGAAACGAGCAGGAGACAAGAATAATTAATGCAACATTATTTTGAGTTTGATAAATGTATGGACACCTAGAAAATGAAGTGCGTAAAATACAGAATGACGGTTTAAAACAGCACTCAAATAAAAAAAAGCCACTTGAAAAAATGCTGTCAATTACTTTGACTAGAAGGCAGATTGTTTCAGCTTGCCATTTTGACGTTACATTTCATGTTATGAATGAATGAGTGAATTTTGATTCCAATAAGGCACTGTGATTTGGCTGGAAGTGCCTTATATTGTGCAATAGTTTTCACAAATACTTATTTTCATCAGACCGACGACCGATTATCAAAAGTTTCTCCACAGGTGCATTGTACAGGGTTCCTGTACCAGCAATTGGTACAGTACTCCGTGCCGCAGTATCTACACAGCACTATAGGTTTTCGGGGGCACGCCATCCCACAAGGGCACACCTGAAGCGGCTTTGTTTTGTGGCCCTGCTCACAGGACAGCCACTCTCTGCAGGAATCAGAGTGGAAGACCTTGCAAGTGAAACAAACGTATTGCGGCTCCAGCGTCTGGTCACAGCAGCTGTGGAACGTGATTGGCTGAGGGGTTTTGACAATTGAATCTGTGGTATCGCACAAAAGCATGGACATGGCTGCTTCATCTTTGGCACGGCTCGGAGGCCTGCACCAGCCCGGCTCGTGGAGGCCTTGTGACGACGGTGGCCTGGTTTTACCGCTCTTCTCCTTGTTCTTGTAACTCCTGACTAGAATGTGTTGGCTGTTGCTGCACTTCTGCAGTGAGGAGCAGGTTAAGCTGTGCAGAGTGTTGCAGTCCAAGCAGATCTTCAAGTGAGAACTGCTCAATTGGACACAGACACAAACGTGCTCTGGCGAAGGGGGCGAAGAGTCTTCCGACTGTGGCAAACCAAACGCAGGCATCATTGCAATGGATGGCTGGACCTCACTTCTGTCAAAGTTATGACTCTGTGAGTCTTCATCAGGGGAAGCTACTTGTTTCGTAGCGGCTGATGCTGTTCGGGTGGCGCCCGACGGGATTTGCCTTGGGGGGGAGGTCTTGGAGAGTTGGCAGTTGAGAGTGGAGACGCAGAGGGGCTCTCTTGCCCTAGAGCCTGGGGCTGTGGCACCAGCGGCCGCCGTGGTTGTGCTTGAGGAGGAGGATGGGATAGAGAACCCGTTGCTTTGCGTCATGAGGACTGAAGTCGTTGCCGGGCCGCCGTGATTGGACACCCATGAAAGCGAACGGGGGCCACCATTGGCATCGTGGAAGCCAGCGGTCTCCCCCCGGACACTCTTTAACCCGCCGGCGGTGTACAGATCCAGCTCTAGCTCGCCACCTGCACCACATTCCTCCGACACTTCCTCCGTTAGGATTTGGTTGGTGTCCAGCATCTTCTTGGTGTTGTCTAAAGCCAACTGTAAAGGGTGAACCTGGACACTGTTTTATTATGTTTTTTAGACAACCGTCAACATAGTCTATTTAAATATGTATAGCAAGCACCCTTTGAAGATATTTCCCAGAGCGGTGACAAAGACATGCAATTAACAGTTAAAAACATGAGCAAAAGTATTCTCATTTTCAACAATACGCCTTTTCACTGCTTATAAAAAAAACAACAACAACACTATGTTGTTGTACTACCTTTCAGATTGATCAGCTAGTCCGACGGACTGACCTGTAGGCTGTGTCCTCTGCGCCGCTCCACCACCATGCCCAGCTCCCACTCCGCCTCACCCCCGTGGTTCCCTAATGCAGCCAGCAGGAGCTGACACTCACAGCGGGCCAGGAAGAACCCACAGGACAACTCGAGGAGTTGGCCGTGGGAGGGGACGCCGGAACGGCCCTGAAGAAGCTGATCTTGCTGTCCTATGCAGGTCTGGTATCCTAGCAACCCAAAAAGTTTTGCGATCTGCACCGTGGACAGCACTGGCTTGATGCAGTGTGTGAATATACCGGAGTACATCTGACAGAGAGAAGGCGAGTGAAACGAGTGAGAAATTGATACATCAAGGGGCTTAAAAAGTAGCAGGAAACACAGAAATACGTATTCATATTAACAAACCTTTACAACTTTGTACTCCTCTCTCCAGGGACTCAGATAGAGATTTAGAGCGGCTTGCTCCAGGACTTCAAAGGCCTTGGCCAGCCCTCTCAGCCCCCGTTTGCATGGACTTGCAGTGGATACTGGCAGAGCTGTTGTTGCCTTCAGAGACTCCTCCAACACCTTCAGTGGATCCAGTCCCAGTGAATGCATATCCTCAGCACCGGCGTTCTCCAGTATTGCCTCTGCATCCTTACGCAGGACCTCATCGTCGCATGTAAGGTTGGAGGCTCCCTTTTCTAAACGCTTCTCCAAACAATGATCATAATTCTTCACCAGGTCTTTGGTTATCTGGCAGAGGATGTTCATTGCTGTGATTCCGCCAATAAGGCATACACAAAAGAATCCCCTGTAAGAAAATAAATGGTGATGACACACGTATCGCTGAATTGCCCTTTACACTTCCTTTAAGTGCTCCGTCTAAAAAGCAAGTGGAGCTGCGAATTTAATATAGATTTATACGCCTTATATTCCAAAGGGGCGAAAATCGACGATATGTGGTTCCCTCCTATGAAATATGTAGCATATATTTCCTGAGTTTAAGTCATAAATCGTAAGAAAACGCAAACATGTTCGTGTAAGCGCCAAACTTGGGGATCGAAAACAAATCCAGGAAGACATATGACGCATAGCTAGCGAACCTGCTAACGCTAAGACAGAAGCACATTGGTCACTGCCAAAAAACGAAATTACCAACATAAAAAATTATCGACTTGAGGTTTTGCTCAAACGCATTTCGTTCGGTTGTTCGTATCATGGAGGTCAACGAGAGGGCTTACCGACTAGTAACGTTACGAGTTCGTAACACCCACGAATTGGACAGAAGGCTTTAGCTAGCATCAATAAGCAATGAACCATATTTTCATTCGAAATCGAAACCCTCTGCGGTAATCCATAATACAAAAATATATCATCTCACCCCAAAACTTTTCTTGTGCGATTATATAAGACATATACTAGAGCATTGTCAATGGTGTTAGTCCGTCGTATTCGACTGCGTGGATCCTGATATCAGGGAAAGTTCCGAAAAAAAGTAAACATTGTCACGTGACTGAACCCCGAATTTCCGGTACTTGTTCTTGATTAGACTTCAGGCACCTAGGACCTCTTACTGTTATCTGGACAAATGTAAGATGAGATGTGCAATGGCATGGTTTAATTATATGTGATCAAGATATGGTTGAATCCTTTTCTTTTTCAAGGAGTCATTGTATGAACGCAAATGTTTTATCCATCAGATGGCGTCCCATCCACTCCAACCTAATGGATGGACCGAAAACAAGCCTATAGGAACACCCCGAACTCATCACACACATTCATATTCAAGCGCGCACGCATTCACACATACTCACACATGCACAGTGCACACCCTCGCACACACATCCATTGTGGGGAGTAAAGACGGAGCGCCAATTAACAGTGAGGGAAACATTTAATTTTATCACCGGGCGTGGCTTTGCTAACATGGACCAAAGGGCGGAACTGCTGAAAACCAAATGGGTTTAAGGCACCTTAAGTAAGATTATGCCACAGTCAGTATTGACAACATCGGCGTATTAAGTCTGCAGTTCAACAGCCCTGTAGACCTACTCCCAGGATGTCAAACTCGGATCGAGTTGTTCTAGCTCTCGGGGGAGCAGGGACGGTGGGGTCAGGAATAGTTAAGGCATTGCTGGATAAAGGTAAGTGCTCTAAATGGGGAATTTACTGGATTATCTTGTTTGAGATGATTTATACTTTTTTTTAATTCGTTGTCTGCTTGTCACACAGGAAAAAGTTTTCGCACCTATTTTCCATTCAAACCGTACCCAACCAAACTGCTGGGTACGGTAAGGTGCATGTTTATGCACGTTCAATTATGAATTATGATAGGAAAAATCTGCAATGTAAAAGCTTTGTCATTTGTATTTCATTCATCATTTATACATTATTTTCTCACTCAGTTTGCGTCTTTGCGCCTGCCGAGAAATGTGTGCGCTCTCCAAAAAAAGCCTTTAGCCTACTGGAGAATGGGCAGGGGGCTGGTATATTCTACCAGAACAATGCCCCTTAGAGTTGAATCACATTCCCATTTTTACGGTGCCAATTTATTTAGGTGTACGTGACTGTGGACACGCTCTTCTCGAAAATTGGAAAAATAAGGATAATATAAAATATTAGACTCATTGCAATAACAAAGAAATGTTCCCTATTGGTACGACTACACGTTCAATAAACCATGTGATTTTTATTTGGCCAAAAAATATAGTAGCATTTCTTCATATTTGGGTTAGGGTTCCGTGGTGGTTAGCGGGGACCGTGGCAGGATGCTCCTGTAGAGGCTTTGGGTATACATTGTATGTCCGTAGCTGACACTAAAGATACCAGTACCAAGTTAACATCTACCATTCAGTCACGCTTATCCGACCGATGTCCTTGATAAACACAGATAAGCATAATGTAGTCTATAGGTGAATGATCTTTTTCATGAGAAAAGGATTACACCCTGGACAGATGATGCATGTGAGCTGCTGTGTGATTACTGATCTGGCACACTTACTAGTCATTATAACGTCAACGGCAAGTTGCTTGATGTTAATATTCAAGATAAGGGTTAGGGTTAGTTTGTAGTTAAAGTAGTTCGTTAAAGACGTGTGTGTGTGTGTGTGTGTGTGTGTGTGTGTGTGTGTGTGTGTGTGTGTGTGTGTGTGTGTGTGTGTGTGTGTGTGTGTGTGTGTGTGTGTGTGTGTGTGTGTGTGTGTGTGTCTGCGTAGGTTTCAAAGTAGCCGTGATCTCCAGGGACCACAGCCGACTTGAGAGGCTGAGGTCGTTTGTCTCGGCCAGTAGAAAGGATAACCTCACCACCATAGTTGGAGATGTGGGTATGTATGGCAGAGACTCCGACCCCTCCCTATCCATCTATCCATCTGAATACCCTGACGGTCTCTCCTCTTCTCTGGGTCGTAACCCCCTCTGTCTGCCCCCCAGGGACGGAGGAGGGAGTGGAGGCAGCCAAACAGTCCGTGCTGAAAGCTGTGGGGAAGGTGACAGACATCATCTCGTCACTGGGCTTTAGCTGGTGGCAGGGGGGTCCGCCACACACACAGTCCCTCAAAGATCTCCAATGGGTGAGAGTACACACCTGCAAACACACACACACACACACACACACACACACACACACACACACACACACACACACACACACACACACACAATTAAGTTATCCTGCCCCAACCCGGAAACAAATTGAAATGTGTTCAATTGATAAAGATGATTCAGCAACATCTATCTTTGAACGATCTTTCTCTACATTATTAGTTTTTCATTGGTTGTCAGTAAGTGGTGTGCGTGTGTGAACAGGAGTGTGTGTGTTTATGTTAAACCGAAAGCAGGATTTTAATTTGAACCTGGCTTGTTTGTTCGTTCTGCCGCTGTGTCTCCTCAGGTCATCGAGACGTTGCTGCTCAGCACCTTTGTGTCGTGGAAGGCCTTCTTCCCCTTAGTGAGGGACGACCCGAAATGTAGCTACACCTTCATCACAGGTGAGGATACGGGCCTTCGGTTACCCACGTGACACCGGTGGACCTACCTTAAAATAAATAAATTAAAATGGAAAAATACTCGACGTGGAGGACTATGTGTCATTCTAGCTGTAATGCTGTGCTGTCCCCTAGGGGGAGCTGGTGAGAAGGTGCTAATGCCAGGGACAGGCTTCCTGACCCTGGGAGCGGCCAGCACTTTGTCTTTCTGCCAGGTGCTACGAGAGGAGTACCCTGAAGTTGCCTGCAAACTTAACCAGGTATTGCTAACTCGCATGCATTCATACTGGAAGGTTCAATAAAGCATCTGTTTAAAGATATCTTTCCCCAAATTTGTAACGTAACATCACTTAGATTTTTCTATCTTATATTCTTTGTTCTTTTGACTAGTTATTAATTCCAAGAACAATTTGCATTTCACATTCTTTAACCCCTATAACCGTTGCATTAACATGCATGCATCTTGCATTAACATCGGGCCAGAGAACAAAGATCCTTTTTGTATCAACTCCTCAATCTATGATCCCCCACCCATCGTCTGGGCAGGTGAAGATCAACACGGGCGTGGCCCCTCCAGAGCGCATGGCCCCTGGCTTCCTGAACCACCTGGAGCTGGGTGAGGGCGTGGCCGTCCTGATGGAGAGATGCACCACTAGCCACTCGGTGTTCACCATCGGCTGCCCGGCTGACCTAAAGACTGTGCTGCTCGAGGGGGACTTCTAGATGAAGCTGCTCAGACACATAGATCCTCCCCCTGTGTGCCCCCTCTGTGTTGCCACGGACAGGGGTAGGGCAGGGTTTGCCCCACTTAAGAGCTCCCCCCCCAACACACAAGCACAGTTTTCCATCCACATTAATGTACGCATAAAAGCATGAATTCTATTTGTGTGCCTTTTTTCTTTTGCATTTCTCGTAAGAACAATGATCTCCTACCATTATCTCAAAGCGATTACACTGTGATGGCAGATAGGTTAAGCAAACTTGACAGGTAATAAGATCACACATTGCTTTTTTCTGTTATTGTCTGATATTAAACGCACATAAAGTTTTATCATCCAAAATGTAATGTTACCTTGGTTATTCTGTTGATATACGCTACCAAAATACGAGAATAAAGTCAGACAGTCCGGTCTGTGAACATATATTTATTTGACCCAGGATGATACGTATCTAATGGGTAGAGGGGGCGGTTATATCTGCCTTAGCATGAGTCTGTTCCCACGCCCCAATCCCCGTATGACCCCCCCCCAGAACCCATCACAGGCCCCTGTGTGTTTGCCAGTCCGATATGTGGGGCACAGGGGCAGCATACCCTTAGATCAACAAAAGAGAGGACCAGTGAGCCAAAGCCCACTGTAATGGGACATGGGGGTCGTTGTTTTGGTTTATCCTTCTGTGTTAATGCCGACATGTGTTTGCAACAGTAGGGCTTGTACATCGCACTGATCGCCCCCTGTTGGGAAGTATAGGCGCATAGGAATGTTATTGTGTAGTAATTAGTAAATAGTTGTCTCTAATCTAATCTAATTAAGCGTGAAATAATTTGACACTATAGAGAGTCATTGTTGTGGTTGAAACGGACACAACTTTTCTAATGGGAGATGTGGAAAACCAAAATTTGGTTTATTTAGGATTATACATTATTACAACTATAATTCCAAAAATTGCTTAATGTTGCCAACAAAAATATCATATGATGCAGATCGCTATAACTTAGACTATTCCTGTTATGCCAATAAAGCTGGCTGTATATGCTCGGTGTATTTTTTGACCTTCTTTGATAAAAGCCAGATTAGTCCCAAATGATAACCAAAAGCATGGAGGGAAGGGGGTTCAATTTTCTCTGCAATTTTACGACGATGTTCCTTTTTCCCACCTCCGCATATTTTGTCAAACTGGGGCGCCGAGGTCCTCTAGCTGATAGACCACCCATCTCTCTAGGACCAGGACAATAAAACGTTCCTTTGTTTGGGGTTGGGAGTGCATTGGGAAGAGACTATGAGAAGTAGCAAGAGGGAAGTGAATAAGGCTGTTCTCTTGACAAAAACGTAATGATTTCATGGGAACTTGAAAACACTTATTCGTGGATAAGAGACCTTGGTATATGAATAGTGTGGTACGGGTAGTCTGCTCATCAAGTCTTTACCCGTCGCTACATGAAAACAGGGTGGGTCAGACTCTTTGGGGTATTAGACATTGCATGCAGGCAAAGCCAAAAACGTGTTGAAGTATTTTCATTTTTTTTTTGGATTAAGATGGATGTGTATGTGACCAATTCGTCAGGTGGTTACTCATGGTAGAAAAAGTTAGCTTTAGCCTAAATTGACAAGAAAATGTCATCTGGTTAACTTTTTCAACTGTGTAAACAGGGCGTTTGTGTATCCTTGTATACCTGCACACAAAAAACATCTTAGCAACATGATATGAAACACGGTTTGGGAGTGTGGTGGCACGTGGGCCGGTGATTAAGTGTCTGGAACACTTTAGGACACTTGGCAACAGGAACAGTGAGAGCGATTGGAAGAAATGATTCATCCATTACAACCAAAAGAATAACAAATGGTCTTGGCAGCGGATGTGCGGTGTGTGCTCCGTGATAGCGCAGAAAAAAACCACGCAATGCAATTCAAAACACCTGCGCTCTATTTACAAAACCCCCATTGTGTCTCGAAAACCTAACCCTCCCTCACCAACACATCATAGGAAGGCCCAAACCAACCGATCGGTGGCCTCAATTAATAATAATAATTCAGGCCATCGTTACCAATCTCTTGGTCCATGTGAGGGGAACCAAAGGTTTAGATACCCAGGGGTTACAGAGTTCACAAAATGGCCTTTATCTATTCAGTAAAAGTCTTATCACAAAAAAGGTTGCTGATACGCACTTGTGGGCCTGTAGTGGTGCACACCCTGGTGATGGCTTGCGTGGCTCTTTTGAGTATGACACACTCACACACAGCCCTCTGCTTTTAATCCTCACAGGGAAAGTCCCTGATCCCTCATGGGGGACTACATAGGATGGCCACACCTGTTGATTTTACCATTAGCTACATTTTTATATTACATTAAATTGAAAACAAATAACGACAATCCTCATTTAACTGATGAGTATTGCCATCTGAATTCAGTACAAGGACAATAAAAACATACAAAAACAATTTTGCAGAGTTTCATCATATTTCATTAAGTTACAAGAAATTCCAGTACTTGTTAGTCTCCTTTATTGATGCAATTTTAAAGCAACAGCTATTCACATTTCCTCTTGATCATACATTCATAGAAATATATAATGACAAAATAATACATTTGGAAAACTTTTTTTCATGACAAAAGAAAATTTGCTACTTTGGGTTACAGAATAAGTTAACCCAATAACTATCTCCTTTTTAATATTCAACATTTAATGGGGTTAACATAGCATTCAGATTCTTTTTCACATTGTCTTTTGCACCAACATAGAATATAAAAATACAAGTATTAAATAATAACAAATAAACAAACAAGTCAAACATAATTGAAAGCCATGTGCAAGAGAGTTAAGAAACAAATACATTCGTTTAAAACTGAAGTGGCTGTTCAGATTTCTGCATTTTTAGTAAGTGGTGCTTCCAGGATTGCTAAAGACGAACAGATGAACAAATGACTGACCCTGCCAACTTAAAAGTTTTAAGATGTATTAATGTGGGGATAGCAAGCTAAAAGAGAAAAAGGGTTTAAACAGCAGTGCATCACTTATTGTAATATCGGAAGAGAGAAACAGGAAACCACATCGGGCCCCTACACATCTGAACTCTCTTCACCTCCAATATTAAAAACTCTACTTGTGGAGGTAACGAATAAAAGACTGAACTGAGGCTGACAATGTCTGTTTATAAATAAAACATTTTATCTCCAACAAATCTATATTTCCACAACAATCCATGGCCCACATAGCAGCCTATTAAAAGGGCTTAAATATAATGCAAGGACTGCAAAAACAAACAATGTGCAGTCAATTGAATAATTGTAAGGATCAAGAATACACCCCCATCCCCTCAAGAAAAATACTCCTTTAGCCATTGTAGATATTGCAAAGTGAAATAAGGACTTCCTGAAATAAACCACTCAGACTGTGACCTTGCCCGAGCCCATTAACCACTAATGATGTTGTAAGTTCAAAACGCTGACCCTGAAGCCCAGCCCAAATACCTTCACTCCCAAAGTGCATAAACTGATCCTCTTTTGATTGGTCGCAGATGAATTTGAATGTTCATCCCATCAACAAAATTGGGATCCAACAACGGACACACGCTCACAGAAATCTTTTTATGAATCTAGCCTACAAGGTTATGTTGGTTCACACATTATACATGTCCTGAAACAGTTAAGACTAATCTGAGATTACATTTCTTAAAGTGAAAATTAAATGGGAATTCTCAAGTCATCAAAAAACAAGACACACCCAAATGGACCAACTAGCCCAAGCAAGCGTTAATGCCAACATTGGCAGAATTAGTTCTGATGGTTCCTCAAGCCTTAAGCATGCGGTTGCATCTGTACTTGGCGTGGGTGGATAGATGGCTGAATAGCACTGTTTAAACACGTGGGAGGAAATTATAAAAAAAATAAATAATAGGTCCAGCATAATCTGGTCCTGCCAGAAACAGGGGCTGACATTGGCTGACCATGCGTAGTCCATGCAGAGTGGTTTGTGAAGCCGTCTCATGCAGAGCTCTTCCCATGCAGTACTTAGGATAGGCTTATGTGGTACTATACTCTCGTGTCCAGCGGGTGGACGGCCTACAGCTCCCGGGTTCCTCTGCCTGTTCCACTGTGGCCCGGTCCAAAGCGTAGCAGAAGGCAGGTAGGCTGGGTTCTGGGGGATGTCGTGGGGATGTCTTAGCCTCTGTGAAAGCATGACGCAAAAGATGGAACGCTGAATGGGCATCTCACATTGTGAACTTAAGTCACATAACTTATAAAATAACGTGTCCTCCCTTAAGTGACCTTTTCCTACCGAGAATTTTGATGGGCCTTGAACTGGTACAGTGGACCGAGATGGATAAAGTTAGAAAAGATGAACTCATTTGTAGGGTTCTTTTCTTACCATTTGTCAATAACAATGTGGACAGACACCCTTGTCTGTCAACAACTTTTCACACAGACAGAAATGTCAGACATGGAATGGTTCCCCCCTTGGAATTGTGTTGAATCTGGAATTCAAATTCCAGGTTCAACACAGGCCCAATCTCTCCTGCCTTAATAGATCTAGCTCTCCGGCCAATTCTCGCTCTACTGAACACCCGGCACCAACAGGAGATGCCAGTGAAATTCTTGGTGTAGCCATCAACGTTGGCGAGCCTTTTCCTTTTTTATATTATGTCTCCCTTTTGCCAAGCGTCCACCTCCTCAGCTAGCCAACGGGGGCAACCGAAGAGAGACTTCCCCTGAGGGGATCCCCGTGCTGCGCTTCAGTGGACTCATCGTGTCACACAGAGTTTTGGGGAAAATGGTTAAGTGTGTCACAGGTCATGAACATAAACCGCCTCCTGGGTAGGTCACTCCATGGGTCCATCAAACTCAAAACCATTCTCTGACCATCTGGCCAATCCATTCTTTCAGATTGCTTTAGATTAGGACTTAACGTTGAACACACCAAAAACTAATCTTTTTCAAAGACATTGCTAAGATGTATTGCTTTGTGATACAGGAGATTGCTGTATGCAAATTTGGTGTAATTTATTCAGAATATGATTCAATTAACTGCAGTGTGTCCTATTTAATTGCAAGGAGTATAGCGTCAACATTAATCAATCCCCCATTCTGAAGATTGTAGTGGTTTACATACACCGAGCCTTGAATATTGGAATAAATAGTGCACAGATACATTGGCCTTTGCTGAACACTTGCTCTAGCAAATGTCCTCCGACCATTGGATACTACAAACACTTTACCTGCATCAGGTCAGCTTGGCCGTGCAGAGCAGAGCGCCCCCTGTGTGCAGGGACTCCACGTAAGCCAAGGCACTCTGCATGGAGGTCAGGCAGTAGCCCTCCTCTCCAATCAGATAACTGTGAAAGAACGACGCGTTTAGTTTAATCACATCAATAGCCTTTCACTGCACCATCACTAAAGACCATAGGAAACTGACAGGAGACGTATGGACATGAAGAGGAAGACACCCGAGTTACCTTGGCCTCCAGAATACGCCTTGAGGAACACCCTCCCTAAACCATGGCAACACTCTAGCCGGTCTGCAGCCAGAGAAACAGCCACTCTGTCATGCACCACCGACAGGGTCAGCGGCTCGTCAACTCTCCTGACCACCCACCCACGCACCCACCCAAAACTATCAACGAATGCTCAACAAGAAATACAAAACAGTCTTGGTAACTTATTCTCTAACTCCTCCTGAGGTGTATTGGCAGCAGTGAGGGTGGAGCAGAGGTGCAGCACAGCGCCAAGGAGTAATGGATGAGAAGGGAGGCTGACCCCGGGTGACCCCTGCACTAACGAGACCAAGACACGAGAGCGAGGAGGAGCCAAGAGCCATTACGGCCTGGAGAGGACCGCGAGGGAGAACGGCTGACTGCTGGAAGAACTTTGGGTCGGTTGCTGCACGGTCTGAGAGGAATGGCTGTCAAGTGACTGATCCCCTTTTCCCTTCCTCTGAGAAGGCTGCAAATCACCATGCTGTCCAGTGTTCATTTAGACAGAATGGGAAACCATAAAGAATACTGGAATTCCTTGCCGACAGCCAAGCTCACCAGACTGCCAAAATTACAGCTGTGGTGATTGGTCTGTGTGTGATTATGGTGACAACTGCGTGCATGCACGCAGTGCATGTGTGTGTGTGTGTGTGTGTGGCCAAACAGCATCTGTAACCGTGGTCTGAGCTCACACGCGATACGACCGAGTTGGATCACTCTCACTCACTTTCATCACTCACACCCTCTAAAGTTTAGGATGCATCATCATTTGCATCGGTCTGTGTACCCATGGTGGGGTTCTCCAAACCTACTCCCAACCACAGAGATGCTGAGCTGGGGAGCTGCGGTAGTTTGCACGCCCTGTCCCTGAGCGCCGCACATTTTCAGCTTCAGCATTATCTATGGAACTATTCCTAGAATCGTTCCTCTAAATGCAAAACATTTGCTTGGAGGAAAATACCGCTTGACAAAAATTGGAAAAGTGACAATATTCCAAATAAAAACAGATTTTTGGGAAGATCTAAAAATAAAACTGCACGATTATACATGGGGTTGATTTAACGGTGAGTGGCGCACGCTAATTTGAATAAAACTCAAACGACAGAACGTTGAATACATGGAAAAGGGATTAAAATAGCTCTACAAACCATCCTGCCACACTTCCACCACTTGGAGTGAGCGACAGACTGGCTGGAGGTGACCCAGACACCTACCCCTCGTGGATGAACTCCTCCAGGGCGGCACACTCAGACACCAGCTGGGGACAGTCGCAGCGCAGGGCCACGTAGGACAGGATGGGCAGCAGGTCGTCGGCGCCACTGCTCACAGGGACACACGGGTGAGGACCAGTAGGGAGTACACACACACACAACAGGGTTGGCTGAGATGAGTGAGTCCCATGGGTTGGAGACTGACAAGGGTCCTGATCGGATCTTAATGGGAAGGAAATGGAAATGGCCGCTACACTTCTGCCCCAACAACAACCGAGAGGGAGGGCTAAATGCCCTCTGAGACGATGGCGGCTAGATAGCATGTTCTCGCTGCAAGTATTCGTACATGTGGGCCCTCACACGCAGCGATGCCCGGTAAGGCTCGCGTGAGAGGGCAGACCAGCCGGAGAGCCAAGCGACCAGATGAAAGCGGACACTGGAGATGTGAGAGCTTGGCTCACCAGGGTAGGTGGAACTTGCGTGACTGTGTAATGACACTCCTAAACAACAATCCTGTGTGCAATCTCCTGTAAACACAAACCGCCAGCAAAAAGACATGCACGCACACGCACGCACGGCAAATCATCATCATGTGTTCCATTACAAACACCAGAACAGGGAAATAAAACCCATCGCTATCATCATTGCTTATTATGAAAATATCCCAATTCCACACATGATCAAACAGACCCAAAAGGACAATGGAAGGTTAGAAGGTTGAGAAGGAGAAGGAGGAGGAGGAGGAGGAGAGAACTGGGAGAGTGACAACATGAAGAGAAGAGAGGGAGGTTTGATGGGACAAAAGGTGCACAGAATAGAACAATTGAGCCGGTCACCCGAGCGGGTCAAGAACAAAACAAATGATTGAATGTGGAAATGCTTTTGGATATGAATGAAAGGATTAACAAAAGAGTAAGCAGAGAAGAGGGAGAGTGACGCTGTGCGTGTGTGTGTGTGCATGATTTAATCAGGTAGGATCCAAACAAAATTATGTGTGTGATATATATATTGTATATATATTTTATATATCAAATACAAATAAATAAATAAATAAATCACCATGGCGGGGTGTTTTTGCCAAGGAATAGTAAATTGAAAAAGTGGCTTAAGATTCAAAATGGGTTGTTTGTTCCCCCACTATCCCATAACAAATAATGATAAAAAGGACTGCAATATGTCAGGACAAGTCAGGGAAATATTACAAATGAATCACAATTCATCAAGAAAGGTTGACCAATATTCTGAAATCAAGCCCTGGGGAAATCCATACCCCAGTTCAAAATTAGAAGAACCCTGGCTGTGATTGTATTGGCGCAGCCTCCATGAGCTACATTCAATTATTGCTCAGAAATCTTAAAATCTTAAATCAAGTAGACGCCCTTGTTTTGGGGAGCACAGACCAGAGAGAGAGACTCGTCTACTACTCCTCAATTCTGGCTCTATTAACCGGTTTAGGTTAATAGAGTTCATTTGGGCTTGTCGATGGCTTCCTAAAGGACTCAGAAAAACAGCAAGATCTCAATGAAATCGAAGAACATGCACACAAAACATTGGGCTCAAAACAAAGAAGCAGTATCCTGACTGCTATGTTCAAGGCATATCTTTGTATGTTCATCGTTAAATTGCATTATAGGCATTTTTTTTGTACCGTCCTGTTTTGATCAGTATATGCCAATGTTGTTATCAATAAAAAAACATTTGCACAAGGCAAGCCGATGCACTTCTCCATGTTGATAAGAGCATTAAAATGAGAAATATTAATGGGACAAAGAATTCAAGGGATATTTAGCATAGAAAAAATATATACGATTAATCGTGATTAATCCTGAGTTAACTACAATCGTGATTAAATATTCTAATCGCTTGACAGCCCTAAAATAAATAAATATATATATATATATATATATATATATATATATACACACATACACATACACACACATATATATATATTGTATGTAGCAGCCAATTAAACTGGCGACATCCCATGGCTCTTCATTTCTATAGTGAAAAGACAACACATTCTGATTTAGAGAAAAGACCACAAAAAAGATAAATAATAAATGCCTACTCCTTCCACCCCTCATTGCTGTTGTAAATACATTGATAGATATGATACCGTCTTCCATTTTGAACGGTGCCATCCATATATTCCCTCTCCTTGGTGTGGTGCATGAAAAACTAAAAAGTGAACATGTTTTTTGTTTACAAGATGATATACCCTCACAAAATAAGCATTGCATTGCTTATTTGGCACTGCTGACAAGACGCCCACACTCTCCTGCTGTACTGTGCGTTCATTCTAGGTTCACTGACCCAATGAGCTTGATTCCTTGTGAGTTTCCCTGGATGCATTCTTTTGGTACTCTCTACCCACTCTCTCCTTCCCCTGCCCTTGTTCCTTGTAGCGCTCAGAGGACATCAAAAATACAGACGGACGACCCAATTTTAGGGCTGGCCCTTGGGAGGTGGTGCCTGACATGGGGCCATCAGACACAGGACCGTCCCCTGCTGGGCGGGCCCCAATGAGCCCTGATCAGATCTGACAGGCCAATGAACAAGGCCGGAAGCCTTGCAGGGATGCGTGTCCCGCTGGACGCTAGGATTAGTTGTTGTCTTTGTGCTGCATCAAAGTATGACAAGCATCGAGTTTTCTTTTTGGGATAGGAAAATCAAAAGATAGCTGCACTTTCAGTGCACTTTAGGGGGTTCATTTGTGAAGGCATGAACGTTTTCACTCACATGGCAGCGCTTTTGGGCGGCGAGTCCACCTCCTGATGGCACCTATAGTCCTCGGCGCAGACGCAAATGTTCCGCAGCGTTCGAACTGTAGCAAGACAGCACGCAGAACGTCATTGATATAAAATCAAACCAAATTCACAGGCGTTGGTTTGCTTTGGCTCAACTACATGTGGAAACAGAGCTGCAACACGGAGGTCACGATAAATCATCAATAGGGGGGGGGGGGGGGGGTCGCTGAAACACACACTGAACACTAGCCTGGCGGTTAAACATCAGACGCACCGATACACTCCAGCTTCCTCTGGGGGCAGCAGTCGTTGCAGAGCAGCTTCAGCTCCTGGACGGCTGACTGGTAGGGGTAGGAACACTGTTGCCCGCTGGCGTCCTGGGGGAAGAGTTTGAGCGGTACGCCGACAACCTCGGGCGAGGCGTCGCGGTAGCGTTTCATGCTGCATTCGAAGGCCTGCTCTCTGTCCTTGTACACCTTCCTGCACACACACGTAAAAGCAGCACTGGAGATCCACACACACTTATCGTAGGACTAATGCTGCCTCATGCTGGCCAACAATAGGAATGCACAACTACATTTCTTTACTTTTGCTACCTACAATTTATGTAACCTGTGTGCTTCATTTGTGTTATTTTTTGCAAACCTTTAACTCATTTGTGCCTTAAGTCCACAGCCTAGACAACGTAGGAGCATGGTCAACAACTAATCCAAGAGCTACAATGTGTTTATTTAGCTTCTAAAAGTTAAAAGCCTTAAAAATAGCATTTAGGTACCGCACTACCTTTGTTCCCAGCTACATATTTTATGCTTTTGCTCATCATTCTCCAATCTTGTTCCAAGTGGTAACATATTTGTTTGTTACTTGTAGACTGGTACACAAACCAAAACATTGTGCAAGGGTTTGTTTCAGGCTTTGGTGGACAGAAGCCTGAATTACCTGAAGAGAACCAGCAGGGGGCTCCAAAGTGGAGCAAAGAAGGCTTCCTCTATGCTGGCCACACACAGGTCCTTAGAGTTGGCTGTGTTCAGACACTCAAAAGACAGCAAACACAGAGAGAGCAGCTGATCTGGAACAACAGGCAGAGAGCCATAGGTCAAGACGGAAAATCTACTCAATAGAACGCATGAAACCGATTCTGCCCTGTTTCGGTCTCAAAATCTGCATTGCAAAAACCAACGAGTAGAAAAAAAGTGATTCCTAAAGGGGGATCTCCAACGCAGCCCCTTCTGCAGTGCACCCAACGCTCACCAATGCAGATGTGGATGTCCTTGACGATGGCCTTGAGGTGCTCCCTCAGTGCCTTGACCTCCAGCTCCCGGCTCTCCTCCCGCAGCGGCTGCACAGAGGGGTCAAAGGTAAGCTCGGCGTTGAGGCCGCTGTTGTCGTGGGACGGCTCCCATTCCAGTTGGTCGAGGAACTGCTCCAGGTCCTCGAAGGAGTTCTCCCGGTCCACCAGTAGCGGCACGGCGGGACACTTCGCTCCCCCCGTCTCAGCCAAGGTGACCACGAAGCTCCGGGGTGGAGAGAGCGCAGAGTCCGGGCAGGGCCTCTCTGTGGTGACCCGCGTGAGCCCAAACCCTTTGTTGTTCAGGTTCTTCTGAGGCTCTGCGGAGAGCCAGTTGGATGAGTGAAGAATACAATTACCAATATTGGTTGACTTGATCTCATAATTGTTGTTGTCGAAATGGGTCCTTTGTAAAAATGGCAATTACGTAGATCGATTATTGTTCAATCGACTTTGCATATACTATAATAATTTTTAGTATAGGTTGCGAATCTGTACCAGCTGCAGAAGTCGCTGTTGCCAAGGAATATCCCTGTGTATTCTACAGTATTTCTTTACCAATATTGTGTTGTTATTCCTTAAACTACTCAGAACTTTTTTTGTCCACTACTTTTCATTTAGCCAAATTACTGAATGAACCCACCTTGATTTTGTAGTTTTACTCTTGAGAATAGCCTCTTTGTATGAATTCCTTTACACAAATAATAATTGTATACTGGAAGGGCAAAATTGACATTGGTGACGAATGGATTTCCCTTTTGAAAGGCTGTCCTTATTTTCAGTCGCATGCAATGGAAAACGTTGAAGGAAAACCTGTTTCGGTCTACCTTGATGCAGTTGGGGACTGCCCAGCCGGCCTTTACTGATGATGGGGTACAGATGGTCGTACACACGATACTGATGCTTCCTCAGCAGTGTCATAACCGGGTGGTCCGGGCAGCTGTTGACACAAGGGTTTGCAAAAAAAACAACAACATGAATAAGCAACATC
Organism: Gadus macrocephalus; assembly: GCF_031168955.1. NCBI lineage: Eukaryota > Metazoa > Chordata > Actinopteri > Gadiformes > Gadidae > Gadus > Gadus macrocephalus. The sequence continues at coordinate 15,431,196 of NC_082390.1, forward strand.
CAGAACACTGCCCTCTCTCTCTCTCTCTCTCTCTCTCTCTCTCTATCTCAATCCCCCCCTCCCCCTCGTCCAACACAAACACACTTCTTGAAAATGGTTTCGGAAGTTACACGGCCACTCATGATGACAGAGCAGAAGAGTAAACAAACATTCAAATCTTGATTGAAATCCAGTTTCAGTTCACGTTTCATCTCCAGTTCTGCCGCCTACCTGAGCAAGTAGGATACTAAACCAGAGACCAGCGTGGGATCGTCAGGACTCTTCTTGAGGTTGGCCTTCCACTGTTTGGGCCAGTCCTGCAGAGCAAAGTAATACATGACCAAGTGTTAAGACACACTCAACAGCACAAACAGAGAGTCAAGGCTCTCCCCCCTACTCTGCTGGGGTGATCACCGGGACTCACGTGGTCCTGCTCATATTCCAAGATGTTAGCATAGATAACTCGCTGCTCTTGTTCCTCAGCGGTCGTTGTCCCCGACGCTGCAAATCTCCTGAAGCAAGACGGACACACAAAGATTAAAACAATCGTGTACCGACAAAAACAATACATTGCATGAAAGCAAACCTTATTGTCAAAACAATGATCAAGGCCACAGCCAATCACACTCTCTACCTGTTGGCCTCTTCCTGCAGCCTAAGTCTTCGCTCTTCCATCTTCCTTTGGAGCTGATTCATTGAATTAGGGAAATGCAACAACATTCCTATTAAAATAACTATCCAGACTTATTATTTTGCAGAACAAATGCTAATAAAAGTCCTATGTATTCGATTTTATACTGAATACAAGAATAACCTAATAAAAATAAGACTTAGTTAAATAAAATAAATTGAGGATGCTATAGACGTGGCCAATTAAATAAAGTTTAAATACATTTAGAACAAAAGGATACAGCATCCTGTCTGGCTTGGGCTATGATGAGGTTCTCCATCATCTGCCGCTGGAGAGACAGGGACTGTGTGTGGTCACAAACAGAGAGGAATGTTGGAGAGAAGTACTGCCATCTCATTCTGTATAGGACCAAGTCACATTCATTATGACTAAATCTAATGATTATCTGACATGAGGAGGCAATGCATAGCCATTTATGTTCCACCTCAAAACAGCTATACAGAACCATGCATGCACCACATTAGTACTACTGATTGGAAAGCTTAAACTAAAATGTTGTTACATTGGCCTGAAAGCTAGGAGATGTATAGTTTAGGATGGGATTTAATGTGGTTCATGTACCAAAAGGTGCATTTGGTGTGGCCCAATACTGTTACTGGGACATCTCTTTGTTAATGGTCCTATTCAAAACGTTGTGATTGAAATGCTACATCATGGTTGTTGTTGTTGTTGTTGTTGTTGTTGTTGTTGTTGTTGTTGTTGTTGTTTCCATCATGCTCAGCTGGTGTGACACTTTTTTTTTTAAATGGATTGAGACATTTATATTTGATCTAGCCTTTGGCTAGCCTTATTTCAAACGCTATTCTGTGATCTAAAGAGACTTAGAAGATGACGTTGCAACCCAGCTGCTGTCAAAGGCAGCTGTTAATTAATATCCCCAAGACGCAGGAGTAGAAGAGACTGTCGAAACTTTTAAGTTAAGATTCTTCTTGTGGATTGGAAGTATTTTGACCTGGTAAACAAAGTCAGATTCTGACTTAAATCAACATCAAAATGCATCCTGCGAATTTTTGTGGACGATATTACGCCATATTGAGAGGACCATTTAAATATGCCTTTGTTTTGCCAAATCTCGCATGAGAAGACAAATCATTTCACGATGAATTACTAAAACAATGACCAAAACATTACGACCAACATAACAACTTAACACTCCAACGCTCCGATGCTTCCAAACGGATGCGCTCATTTGCGAATTGACATCTCGATGCACACCACTGACCACAGTTGATCCCAGGGGAGCAACATAGTAGGCCTACCTGATGTATTCCAGCAAACACCACGGTTTAGGGATCTCTCTGTATAGCTCCACTGCCATCACGTCTAAGTAATTATTTTTATTGGATCAAAGTAAGAATACTCAAATTAGTGGCCAAAAGTCGTGGCTGAAACCGATCTCGCCTACTTGAGAATGCACGCATTAATAGGCCTGCCTTTGCCTGTGTGTTTTTGAATTCTCGTCGACTCGACGTCATAATAACACGTCAGTAAAGTTGCGGCTGAACTCAATCAATCCATTTCTATGCGTTTGAGGAAATGATACTTTGTTATGAGAGCTCCCGCGTGGATACATTTAAACTAGAATAGTTTAACCAGTGTCATAAATACAACGGCCTACGTATCAAAATCTGAGAAGCACCCCAAAAAAAAGTTTTGGGGTGCGTTAACAGCTTCATACATTCTCGGATGATTAACAAAAACCACAACGGGATTTACCTGTAAGAAGGCCTTCAGTTTTCTCCAGTAATCTCGCGGCTCCATTTGGTTATTATTACGACTGAACATTTCCCTTTTCTTTTCTTTTCTTTTTTATGTCGGTGGTTAAAATAGAATCAGAGAAACGATATTGGCGATTCAGTTAAAGTTGATCTTTAAAACGTGCTTGTTCCATTAAGAACAAGGAGTCAATTAAGTTAAAAAACAGTTAATCCTATATAATAACATAATGTATTCCAAGATGAGTATGTTTAAATGAAGCTATGGTGTCCAGCCACTCAATTCGTGTGTCCGCAGAAATGGGTCCTGGAGCCATTTAAAAGAAACGGAGCAGTGATTGACTGCTGATTTTCTTCCAAAACATGCGATGCGTAGCGGAAAGGGCGTGAATAACACGCTTCATTTGTTTACCATCACGTGTCTGCTATTGGCTGTTCTTGTATGACTGTCTTCGGTTGAGATGTGTGCTGTGTAATGGACATTGTTTCGAATTAATTGTATTCCCCTCAATGTTGCAGCCATTCGTTTCGAATGGATTGCTCAATTGAAATTGAGCTCATAATGGATAATAGGAAGAAATCTACCTAAACTAATCAAATAGACACTTTGGGGTAAACCAGAGATCAGTATTTCGTGGTTCATCGCGGGGGCTAGACTACTTTAGGTTACATAACATTATTTGCAGGGCATGCATTTAAAAGTAAATTTGGTGTTCAGCCTCACCCCTTTAATTTAGAATGGATTTCTGGGATCCGTTGAGAGAAGCCCCCCCCCCCACACACGCACACACACAAAAATCTAATAAGGACTTGATTAGATCACTGTTTGTGCCTTCAAAGACTACTCACCAGAGACGTCTTTTGACAAGCTTGACCTGGGGCGAGCCTTGCAAGGCGAGCTTCATATTTAGCTCTCAACCTCTGGTTCACGCGTGATGCTTCCTCGATGGGCGTCAGCGCTCTACAGTCCAGACATACACATTAAAACATTGAGGAGTGTGCAAAAATATAACTACTCCTATTGGGGTATACATCTTTGGGTATCAGCAGCTCATTTATAGCTTGAGATAGTATGAGATGAGAATCCTATAAGATGAACCGACTTGTTAGGACTGGTTTAGACTCGCCACTTTATCAGATCATTGTTTTGCTGACATGATGGCTGGAATGAAATTGTGTTTGCACAGGCCGTGTGAGGTTTGATGGTTGTGTGGGTGACCCTTACTTTCTGCTTGTGTCCTGTGATTCGGCTGTTTGGAGCCTCTGGAAGACTTCAGGGGGTACAAAAGGAGGGGGCTCCTCAGCCCCCTCCAACAGCTCTCTGTGTTGAGGAGAGTTTGATGGGCTGGTTGCTTTTGGAGATACATCAATAAGCGGGTCATATTGAGTGTCTGTGGGAAAAGAAAGAGTTACTATTTTGTCATTTAGTGGACACTTTTTTATGACTCAAATGACTTGAATTATTTTCATATTGTCATCTTGCCAAAGGATACTTGGGTATTTACCTACTGTTAGACTTTGACACATTTTATTTCACCACATATTCATACATATCACACATCAGAACTGAAAGAACATTTTTATCTCATCACCAGGGGTTTCCTCAGTACTGTTAGGGTAGCTGGCGCCCAGAGCCTTTGGTGTTTCTGTTTGGTGGGGCAGAATGGAAGGGGGTGGGGGCAAAGGGCTGGGGCTGGAGAGGTCATGGGACTGTTGGCTCCTCCCTGTGAAGGACTTGGCTCTCTCTATACACTGCTCTGCTAGTCGGAACATCCGCTCCACCTCTACAGCCTCTAACTCGCCCCCCTCTGTGATCACAGGAGAGAGATAGAGAGAGAGAGAGAGAGAGAGAGAGAGAGAGAGAGAGAATGAGAGAAAGAGACATTAGAAACACTTTGCTTTAATGGTGATCTCATGACATTTCAGATCTGATTATAACCAGGTTGACCAGGTTTTTGACTTTTCTTCGAGTTGATTGGATCAGTTGAGAGTACAATGGTAACTATCGGTTACCTCTGAACCAGCTTAGCTCTAAAAATATAATGGATACAATAGCTTTCTGCATTAATGTATGTTTGTAATGTACACAAATCTTACTTTTCGTCCCCGCATCTTCCAAAAGTGCATGTGATATGTAGTTAATGCTCCTGAGGTATTCACAGTAGGCTTCCTGAGGGGCAAGAGAGATGCAATATGCTTTATGCTGCTATACCATGAACACAGACTAATAACAATACAAATGTATTGTGTAGTTGTAAATACTGGATCGTTATAGGATCATTCTCGTGCTACTATAAGGTTTGACAGCACATACAAACATACATAACCTTTTTGTTTACATAATGTCATTGACAATGTCTGATAAGATTTAAAATAGCTTTCAACCAGCAGTAAGACGAGACGACGTACTACCTTATGTTGGTTCTCTGCGTCCATTTGTATCGCAGTTTTAGCCATTTTCATGGCATTTTGAAGTGGCTTTAGTATTGTATCCGAACCAAATGCTGCCATAATTGCACCGGAAATAACGTATGTTGTTCAGGGTAGCGTTGGTTGCACCGTGTGGTTGTTTGGGTACAGGGAGGTGTTCATTGGTTGGGAATGGTTCCCGTTTACCAGGGCAAAAATGAAACCGAATTCTAAATTAACAATCTAAATTAATAATTCGCTCAATCAGTCCAGCAGGCAAAGGCTTATTGAGCGAATGTACCGACATATCAATTGTCGATCGTTTATTCATTGATCAAATTGATTTAAAGAGAAGTTGAGCAATGCACATTCGTCGTTATTTATTTCAATCTTTATGTGTTAACAACGCATTCTATGATTATTATTTATTTATTTTAAATGACTTATCTATATAAATATATGTATCGCGAATAATTTAGTTTTCTGGCAAGGGTGGCGCTGTCTAGCTTTTAGTCCCTGAAGTACATACAACTTCCGGGTTTCAATGTTTACATCTGGGAGCTGATTTCAAACGTTTCAAATCCAGATTTCTACTTGGCTAGAGTTTACGAAAACTACGCGCATTTAAGTTTGGTTTAATACTGCACCGTAACGTTGTAAGGACGAACGTTTACTCGCAAGTCCATTTAATTTGCAAAGGTAACTAGACCTGTTCTGGTTAAGATAGCTACTATACGTACCACAGATGATCCTGTTTTGCATTTTTATATCCGAGATTTGTTGTTTGTTTAACTATTCTGGAAATAATAGTCATGAAAAAGAAAAGCAAACGTGCGCGGTTGTCTGATCCTTCACAAGAGAAAACCGTGAACGTTATTGCCAGTGGGTTCCAGAAATCACCTGGAAACAGAGGGCGACCACGAAAGAAAGCCACGCCGAACCCACCACAACATGGTTTTAATCACAGTAACCCTCCATCACCAGAGCAGTCAGCAAGTTTTAACTTAAGCATGACAGCAGTCGGCGTGACACAAAGTCATATTGACAGCAAATCAAAAACATCAGGTGGGAATGTCCTTCTATTATTTTAAATTGGAACGAGATTACTTCACATTTGGCCAAGTTGTCATTGGCCACATGTCAAGCCTTTGGCCAGGCCATTGCAGTCCTGTCTTTGTACTGCACCAGCCTCGTCACATGCTGACCCTGAATACTAACATGTTTCAATGCCTACAGGTAGACTACCCCAAGCTCTCTGTCGGCTCTGCCATGGTAAATTCTCACCACGAAGTTTACGGCACGCCTTTAACAAGTTGCCTAAGGATTTGGCCGAGCTCCCAGACTATGAGGACAGTGCTCCTCAGTCCCCCCTCCTCTTCCACAATGACTTCCAGAGGCTGGTGGGGGTCCCACTGGACCGAGACCCCCGGCTGTCAGAGTTTGTCTGTAAGAAATGTTACACCAACTTCTACAAATGTCACAGCGTCCTGCTCAGGTTTCTCCAGAGAGTTAACCTGCTGCCTGTCGGCAAAGAAAACGCTAGAGACCGGTAAATATGATCAAATCTATAATTAATATATTTGGAACCGTATTTATTCATATATACACATATACATTCCATTTTCCATACGAGTTTGCTATTAGTTGGCAAACATTTCTCTTTTTCAGGAAGAATGAAACGAGTCCTCAGTCATTGGTGAATCTCAGTTCGACAAGTATGTGATTGTCCTCTTTCTCCTCCTTGTTATAAGAACTAAACATAAGAACTAAACAATGAAAACTTTGCATCAATTGAGTTCACGGATTTAAAATAATTGCGCAAATAAAAGCATCCTCCATTCGATTTAACTGCTGCTGTTCTTCATTCCTGTTCGTAGTGCCGCCGTCTTTCACGGCCGACCGCAAGTGCCTCCACAGCCTGGTGTCCTGGGCTCACCACCACGGGGAGGCCTGCCGTTCCTGCCCTGACCTCAAGGAGGTGCTGGAGGGCCAGTGCTGGGGCTCTGTCCGGGCCGTGTGGGGCTGCTTGAGTGGTCACAGTCACATCATGGACACGCAGCGCACCGCTGGCACTAATAGTGATCCGGGATATGTGGCGGAACTAAGCTGTGCTCTATTGGGTGGCGGCAAAGGGGCCTGTGAAGAGGGCGACGAAGGAGATGTCAACACACAGGAAGAAGAAGACCAGGATGATGAAGTAGGCGGGGGCAGGTCCAGTCTTTCCGCAGCTGCTAATCGGACACACCACTCAGGCCGGAAGGACGGCGCTGCGTACCCAGAAGACGGTGAGGAGCAAAGATTCCCTACACACCATCGGACAATCCTCTCTCTGTAGCGGGTAATGGTGACCAGTAGTGCTAGTGCAAGAGGCCTACTATTTTTACCACAGTTGATCCATTTGTGTTCACTGTTGGGGGGCGGGGGTGCTTAGCAGTTAGATCTGTTGGTGGGATGTTGGGCTGAAGAACAGACCCCTCCTTGGTGTGCGCGTGTGTGTATACCCCCTGTGACACAGTTACCACATCAAATGTTATAATCTCCTTCAAAGCTGGTACTGTATACAATTGCGATGGTTATACACTGAGAACATTCATAAAGCATAGATGCCAGTAACGTTTGGTTTCAAAGTTAATCCTGCAATGATAACATTTTCCACAGTTTGAATAAACGCATGTTGTGTTATTCTCTTTGGCTATTGTTTACCGTGGTTGTTATTGTTGTTTAGAGTTCCTAGGTCGTGAGCAGGTCCCATTCCCTCCTGCACAGCTGCGCAACATGACAGCAGACGGCGAGATGTCAGACAGGTTAGCGCGCACACACACACACACACACACCTGAAGGCATGTAAATAAACGCTTACACACCCACTTCAACATTTGCATCACTATGACAACACTAAGGTCTAGTGAAGCACAAAGCATGGTCTACAATAACATGCATGTGTCTGTGTCCTGCGTGATGACTCATTTGTGCTTCAGAGATCTATCTATTGAGGAGGACTTTGATGAGGGTAGGAAGAGAAACGCCTCAGACGACGAACTGTTCCAGCCTTATCAGGATAAAAGGTTAACTCCTCTTCCGCACTCCATAATCTTGTCTTGTCCCAAAAGTTTGATCTATTGGTTTATTTAGTCTGAGTAACACAACATTCCATGTTTTCATATTGAGAGCTCACTCTCTTCCTTTTTTGTGTGTATGTTTGTGTTTCGTCTAGGCCTCGGAGAGTGACGGGCCCAGGCAAGAGGAGGCGCGGCCCGGCCACCCGAGAGGAGCCCAAGGTCCGAGGTAAACCGGGACCCAAGCCTGGCTGGAAGAACAAGTTCAAACCTCAAGGGTATGTTTAAAATCTAAGTCTTTGTCCATATTTCACACTTCAGCTTATTTTCTCATCAATGCAGGACAACATTGTCTCATATTACATTTCATCCCTCAATGACAGTCTCGTCTAGAAAAGTTTCCTTTTAGTTTCATTGTACAATCATTCAGTAACTAAAGAGTACAATTCCAATCTAATTTGTACAATAATACCAATTTGTGTCGTTTCTCAGTGAAGAGCTACCCAATATCTACAAGTGTCCGTATCAGGGATGCACAGCAGTATACAGAGCTACTGATGGGCTAAAGGTCAGACCTCATACATGTTTCCCAAGTATTATGTTACACAGAATGCTATAATATTCCACGACAAAGTGTAACCACTGAAATCGTTGCAATGCTAATAATTATATTCTCGTATTGATTTGGTTTCTAGAAGCACATAAAGGAGCAGCACGAGGAGAACCGAGAACGGCCCTGTCCTTATCCTGGCTGCAACAAGATCTTTATGATTGACCGCTACCTGCAGCGACACGTCAAGCTTATTCACACAGGTGAATTAGGTCCCTTGTCTCCGTTACCGTCTTGGTACCACCTCCTCCGCAATGCAGTGGCTTTCACTCAAACTCAGGACTCTTTCACTGTGACATAGAAATCCATTGATAATGACAATAATGCAACAACATATGTGTCTAATAGTAATTCTTTCAAAAGTATTCTGGTATCAGGGTGACAATTACCCAGTCTTAATGGTCTTTTTATTGACTGTTTAGTAACACACCTGTAACCTTGCACCCAATGTGAATGAGCAGGACGATGCCAGGGTCATAAAAAAAGACATTACTAATGTGTCTTGGTACAGTGCCGCTGCTTCTTTCTGTCCCCATCATGGCAAAATATTGCATCTGAATGATAAAAAAAAACCACTACACTAATCCTCCTCTCATGCGTCCTTTTGTCCTGTTTTTGACGTCATCGTGGTGTTTTCAGACGAGAGGAACTACATCTGTGACCAGTGTGGACAGACATTCAAGCAGAGGAAGCATCTATCAGTCCACCAGATGCGTCACTCTGGAGCTAAGCCACTGCAGTAAGTAGGTCCTCAGTCATACAATCTTGGCTCCTCCAAACCTTCTAAACCAGGATATCGAGCAGTTGTCGCACAATTATTGCCCCTTGAGCTATTTCAATCCTCCTTTTTTTTAAGCATTATTTTTCCCATTTTGTAAATTTCTCTTAATATCAGCCACCCGACTTCCACCACAAAGTAAACAAAAAATATACTGACCAAAATGTCATTGTGATCCTGTGTTTAGTGAAACTATTAATTTTGACCGCCAACACAAAGTCCTTTATACAAGCTGAACGTAACTTTCTTTCAAACTGCCAATCGAAAATCGATCCCACCTCAGTGCCCTCCTTCTCTCCCAGGTGTGAAGTGTGTGGCTTCCAGTGCCGCCAGCGCGCCTCTCTCAAGTACCACATGACCAAGCACAAGGCCGAAGCCGATCTGGAGTTTGCCTGCGTCCTGTGCAGCAAGCGCTTTGAGAAGGCCCACAACCTCAACGTCCACATGTCCATGGTCCACCTGCTGACCCAGGGGGAGGCCCTGAGAGGGGTCCCCCTCCAGCAGCAGCCCACGCCCAGCCAGCTGTACTCGGACTCGCACGCAGTCACAGAGACGGGAGAGGGGGCCCATCAGCCAGAACAGGAGAGATGACCCTGGAGCAACGACCGTCTGCCCCGACAGCTTCAGGGATTTGTTCGGGGGGCCGTGGGTCCCTTGTCCTTTGTGGACAAAGACACCGTGTTTACATGGGTTCTGATCTCGGAGGGATACGCCATGTTCTCCTTGTTTACAATATCAGACCATCCTGATTGACAAACTGATGCCAACAATGATTTAAAGAAAACCATCTAAGCAGCTAAACAGGGTGTAAACAGTAGAAGATAAGTCATCATATCCCCATTTTGATATGTAGGACAGGTTGAAGAAGGGTAAAAACTACAGCCTGGAGCTCCAAGGAGAGTAAAGGTTACTAGCTGAAGCATAGTGTTGGCCTTGCTGGCCATCAAAACCGGAACTGTAATCGTTATGGGAGTTATGGTCTCATTTAAGCACTATGCATATTGAATACACATTTATTCCTTAAAGAGCACCACTGACAGCAGCAGAGTGATACTAGAACTATCAAACAGAAAAATTTCCCCTACGTTTCTCCGACATTCTGAAGTCTTGCATTTCACACACCTTTGATTGACGGGCAGGATGGATTCCGTAATGAGCTGGGAGTGGACTAAATCCTTAAGTCTCATACAGAAGCCGGCGCAGTCAACTTGAAATGCATATTTTCACAACACATTTAACGAATAGCTGACGGATGGCTATACCATTTCCACAAATCCTCTTGAATCTTAACTTTTTAGCTTTGAAACAATAATGTATTCTCCATTACTAATACACCATCCAATTCCTACATTTGAAACCATATATTCAATTATTCATTGTTGCCAACCCGTTCTTCCAGACGGCTCCATGGACTGTCTACTCGTAGAAACATGAACCTCTTGCGTAAGATGGTTTTATTGAGTTATTCTGAGGAATAAAACAAATGATTTCAACTATATAATGTAAACCGTGCAATGGCAGATGCAAATGTATAATACAGACTTTATAAGTCATGTGTGTGTGGTTCATGGGCTGCCTGATGTTTAGAGGGGTTACTGATGTATGTTCGAGCAGCAGTCTGTTTCTAAGACCATAAATATAAGCACTGAAACTACATCGTTAAAACTACGCCAAAATGACATCCCCCAAAACACCACGTCCAAGAACACCAAAGTGTGAATTGAAGATGGGGTGGGAGGTTTCTTGTCGGCCTCACGGGTCAAAGGTCCTCCCAGTGAGTCAGAGCAGGAAGTCCATCTCTTGGCTGAGCCCGGCGGGGCCGAGGTGTGTGGAGAGGGCTGCAGCCACCTCCGGGTCCAGCTCCGCACACAGGGACTCCAGCTGCAACGCATCAGGGGGACGCATGTTTGTAGGTCCAGTTTAGAAATACAGATGCACCGCTTCACACATCACATTGCTTGTGACATAATCTACCTGGCTATATTGGGAGGAGGAGAGAGCAGTTGGGCGGGTCTGGGATATGGTCCTCAATAAAAACTGCCGGGCTTGGTCCAAGATCTGCGAAGGCTCCATCTGACAACAAGATACACATCCATCATCATCTTTCAGTTCTGTCCCGCTGTGGTAGAGAAAGCTGAGTTGATGCACAGTTAAAACCCACTGTATATAATACGTTTCAATCCATAGCCCCTCACCTGATTGATATGGGGCTCAGCCAGTAGATTGGGTGCGTGTCCATCCAGGAAGAGTTTAAACAGGTAGGCATAGCAGAGGGCGGCAGTGTGGAGGAAACCCGGACACAAGACGGCCCTCTTCAGCAGCTCAGGGCTCTGCTCCAGCAGCACGCTGGAGGAATAAACATATTCCCATGGTCTGCATTTTGCCTTCTTACAACATCAACAAAACACAAACATTCAATTGTTTCCATTTTGCTGTCTCACTGCTGTGGAAATGTGGTGACATGAGTAAAAAGATAATCACCTGTAGAATGCAAATGACCTCAGTCGTGTGTACTCATCCAGCGTTGCCATGGTAACAGCCTGGTAAGGACCTTGATCTAGTAAAAGGGGGGGGGGGGATCAGTGAGTGTGTATGTCAGTGATTTAAAAAAAAGCACAAAGATGTAGAAGAGTTCTAACTGAACGATCATTCAGCGAAGATAAAGTCTTGCCACAGCTTCCGGTTACCATCGTCTGATGAGTTAACACTATGAATTTGGACTTTGTCTCTAAGTGCCTGGGAGGACAGAGGCAGGCAGTTCAGTGTACCGGCTGGCTGAATCTTGAATATAAGATGCCAGTCCTGAGAGTCCACGAGCACCGCCAGGAGGTCGGTGCACATCTCCCTGGACCCCAGCCTGCCGGACTCCTATGCACAAACAGCACAAGGGGATCAACTAGTTCATATTTTTTGAATTATGTTTTTTATGACTACCGGTAGTTAGTTACGTGTTACACACACACATATACATATATATACATACATATATACATATGTATATATATACATATACATATACACATATATATACATACACACATATATATACATACACACACACACACACGTATGTATGTATGTATATATGTATGTATATATGTATATATACATATATATATATATATACATATACATATACATACATATACATACATATACATATACATACATATACATACATACACATACATATATATACATATATACATACATATATATACATATATACATACATATATATATATATATATATATATATATATATATACATATATACATACATATATATATATGTATATACATATATACATACATACATACATACATACATACATATATATATATATATATACATACATACATACATACATACATACATACATGTATGTGTATTGATGCACGTATACTGGTAGGCTCGTCAATAGAGTGTATCAGGTCGCCAAACTTAAATCTATCATATTTGTAAAGTTTGCCTTATTGTATACATTTTCGCTGAAGGCCAGTGTTTGTGTGAGAGCTTGAGACACCCATTAGTTTCAGTTTGTGTGTTCATCTGGGCATTACCTCGGGGTAGAGAACTGTTGCCAGAGTGTCGGTCACACAGAGGAAAAGTAGAAAGACCAACACCTGGAATGAAATCATAGCATTGATATATTGAGAGGTTTAAGGTTTGAAACACACACACTCACACACACAAGGTTAGGTTGAACTGGAATTGAGTCACAACATTTGTCAAAAACAAACCAAAAATCTATATTTAAGCTTTATGCTTGTTCAGAGATAGGGGGGGAGAGGTTTCAAAGCTAGTAAACATCTGGTAAACAAAATCACACTCAACGTCATTACATGACATAGAACAAAAGATAACACAGACACAAGGTCAGACCACCACTACTGCCATGCTCAAATTGTTTCACTTGTGACCTATTTAGATCCATATGAGAAGTCACAATTTTGTAGGGCTTTTAAAGAATTTGCCAGATTAAATCTTGTTTCCTATAAAGTGCACCATTCATCCCCAAAGCACTGTAAAATAAGTGAACAATAAAGGACAATTATTTCCGCACCCAGAATCGTAGTGTTTTTTATATTCAAGTTATATTCAAAAAAAGTCGGCATACTCTTTTGTATGCAAATTAGCTGCCACAGGGTGATGTGACCACCTCGCAGTCCAAGGTGGTCACAAGGTTAGGTTGAACTGGAATTGAGTCACAACATTTGTCAAAAACAAACCAAAAATCTATATTTAAGCTTTATGCTTGTTCAGAGATAGGGGGGGAGAGGTTTCACAGCTAGTAGTCACTCATCTGGTAAACAAAATCACACTCAACGTCATTACATGACATAGAACAAAAGATAACACAGACACAAGGTCAGACCACCACTACTGCCATGCTCAAATTGTTTCACTTGTGACCTATTTAGATCCATATGAGAAGTCACAATTTTGTAGGGCTTTTAAAGAATTTGCCAGATTAAATCTTGTTTCCTATAAAGTGCACCATTCATCCCCAAAGCACTGTAAAATAAGTGAACAATAAAGGACAATTATTTCCGCACCCAGAATCGTAGTGTTTTTTATATTCAACAGTTATATTCAAAAAAAGTCGGCATACTCTTTTGTATGCAAATTAGCTGCCACAGGGTGATGTGACCACCTCGCAGTCCAAGGTGGTCACAAGGTTAGGTTGAACTGGAATTGAGTCACAACATTTGTCAAAAACAAACCAAAAATCTATATTTAAGCTTTATGCTTGTTCAGAGATAGGGGGGGAGAGGTTTCACAGCTAGTAGTCACTCATCTGGTAAACAAAATCACACTCAACGTCATTACATGACATAGAACAAAAGATAACACAGACACAAGGTCAGACCACCACTACTGCCATGCTCAAATTGTTTCACTTGTGACCTATTTAGATCCATATGAGAAGTCACAATTTTGTAGGGCTTTTTAAGAATTTGCCAGATTAAATCTTGTTTCCTATAAAGTGCACCATTCATCCCCAAAGCACTGTAAAATAAGTGAACAATAAAGGACAATTATTTCCGCACCCAGAATCGTAGTGTTTTTTATATTCAACAGTTATATTCAAAAAAAGTCGGCATATACTCTTTTGTATGCAAATTAGCTGCCACAGGGTGATGTGACCACCTCGCAGTCCAACTTCAACCCTCTCCACCTCTCAAATCTGCATCCAATGTAATTCCTGCTTTAGACCTCTTCTTGGCGCTCACTGTCTTGTAAGTGGACCTAGGTCTTTAGGCAGCTGAAGGCACTGGGCTTTCAGTAGTTCAGCCATAGCAAGACCCTCATTTAAACCCTTAATAATTTGTGTTCAGTACAAGGAACCATAGGGATTAGGGAACTGATACCCAAGTGGAACACAGCCATAGTCCCCTATGGCTTGCAACATGGCCCAGGCAGAGTGACAGGTAAAAGCAGTTCTTTCCCACCTGTGTGCAGTGCTTGTCCTTCGTTTGCACTAGTGTTTCCAACGTTTCCCTGAAAGCCTGCCCCTTCTTCCCTTGCAGACCCCCCTGGCCTCCCCTGGCGAGGTGCAGACTGGCAGCCAACAGCAGAGCTGGAGCTTCAGGCAGTGGAGACAGCGCCGCCTGCTGTGAGCTGCAGATGGTGAGATAGAAGACACATTCAACACATGGTAAAGTCAATAGGATCAACATATTGCCTGGAAAGCCCAAGTGTTATGTTACACAGTTCAGATAATAATAATAATAATAATAATACATTGGTTTTATATAGCGCTTTTCTCGGTACCCAAAGACGCTTTACAAAAAAAACACAAAACAAAAAGGATACAAATGAACAGTATAGTACATACATGCATACATACAAATATTCCCAAAACAACAATACAGAGAAAGATAGGACAATGAGAAAGAGAGAGAGTGAATTTTTTTTGTCAGGTGTTGTAAGTGATGTTGAAGAGATGTGTTTTGAGTTGACTTTTGAAAGACTGCAGTGAATCAGAGTTACGGATGGCCAGGGGGATGGAGTTCCAGATGTATCCAGATGGATGATTCAGCGCAGCATTAAGCTTGAACTGCTCACAATGCATATTGTTTCTTCCACATTACTACTATTAATCTCAGAGGAGTCACGCCGTGTTGGGTGTTTCGTTAAGGAAGCTGTTCAACAAAAGAAACCGAATTTGCGGGAGAGGATGAAGCTTTCAGAAGGGGATTTAATAAGTCTTTCTGCAGCGGCCAGACTACACAGTGTTGATTTGAAATCTTTACAGACAATTTGAACAGTTTATTACTGCTGGCCGAGATTGTGTTCACCAATATCACGCTTACAGATCCTAACATGATGCCCTGTTCCCCCATATTGAGCTTGCCTGCCAATAAGACTTTAGATATTGATCTTAAGTCTGATCCGGGAAACTAACAAACCATAAAAGCCCGAACTAGAAAATGACAATTCTTGTCTGTGTGAGACTCAAGACCTACGATACACTGTGAGGTAAGAGGTACGTATGTCCTGGAGTATTGATATTTCTTACAATCATGCGACAGTAAAAGAATAGGACATTGCTCCGTAGTTCTTTAAGGATGATTAAAGGAAAATGGTTACACAAGGGCCCAGTGCAGACAGTCAGGGATGGTCTTCAGCAGCTCTGGCAGCGGGTCTTCATCACGGAGACGCTGCCACACAGATGTCAGCATAGGTGACAGTCGACCCCACCAGTGCTGTACAGGACACACACACACACACACACACACACACACACACACACACACACACACACACACACACACACACACACACACACACACACACACACACACACACACACACACACACACACACACACACTGAGTTTAAGAGTAATTGATCGGAATGACCACAATGACTTCCACCACCTTTTGAAGCGGGAAGTGAGATGTGGGACGTCACGCCAAATTCAAGAGTCAAGAAGTTGTATGCAACATACTGCAGTGGAATATATATTTTGTATAGATAATAGATAGTAGAAATAGAAATTCTCCATAGAAATAACGAAATGGAAAGCTGTTGTCCAGACTGTGTTGAAATAGATGCTAAAGATCTAAAGGACTCGCTAGTTATACCAGGACAGGGTAGGCTCATCATTAACTATAGGATATTGTTTGGAGCTTAGAGTCCAGTTCACATCAACGTCTGTGTACCACGGTGGAGACGAGAAGCAGAGGACAGCGCAGGGGGACCCCAGACCACGCCCTGTTGACCTCCGTGGAGGAGCTGGCACACCGCGCACTGGCGCTCAGCATACCCTGGGGGGGGGGGGGATTACGTCAGTACTGAAGGATGGGAGCAGAGAGATGTGTGTGGGGCAGTGTAGACGGGCGATCTGGGATCTCACCCTCAGAAGGTGTGACGTGACATGGTAGGGCAGCACTGCAGCCGGAGAGCACAGCCTCCTCTGATGCACACACGCAGACCCGAAGGAAAGCAGGGGGAACACACATGCACGCACACACACACACACGCGCGCACACACACACACGTGAATGTTATTAGTTTCTATGCTAATGGTATGTGTGCAACTGCATATTTTATACATAAACAACACCTGAAGCAGATCTGACTAAACATCACAGCTCATCAAGTAGTACATCTGCTCACCTGATACTGGTTGACATGCTCTATGCAACTGTGGAAGTTCAGAGTCCATCTCTGGTCTGCGTTCCTCACTGCAACAACCAACAACTCCGCTGGGAGGGCTAGGAGAACTCTGTGACACAAAGTCAAGTCGAGTCAACTTTATTATCTAGCACATTTCATAAACAAGGAAGACTCCATGGGGTTCAGATAAAACATGTCATACAATAAAACATGTCATACAAGGTTAAAGTTTTTAACTTTGCTTTAAATGTAGTCAGAGTTGAGGCAATTCTCAGATCTTTAGGAAGTTTAGTGTAGCTATGTGTTGAATAGCATCATTTCAGTAATATACTTTGACCTTAACCGTTTTGAAATGAATCCTGACACACTGGGAGCCAATTCAGGAATTCTAGAATTGGTGTAATGTGTCAAAAAAAATAGGTAATTTTTAGAACTCTATAAGCTGCATCTGAAAAAGACCTGGAAAGATCCCACGTTTTTCAAAGTCTTGATTAGACATGAGTCCTCTTAGTCAGTTCTTAAGTGATAGTTGGTCAATGTTATCACCAACTAGTGGGTGTTGACAATTTTATCGTAATCCATAATAACACAAAGATGGAATTACTTAACGTTCGCATAACAATGGTTACCAATGTTGTTATTTTGGATCATTAGTTGTAGAGGGATCATGTAGAGGCTGAATAAAGATGGACCTAGGATTGTACCCTTGGGTACTAACTCCACACGGAACGTTAGTTAGTTCAGATACACAGTTACAAATGGAGACAAAGTAGTTCCTATTTTGTGAATGTGACCTGAGCCAGTTCAATAGTGTGCTGGATGACAGGGTATTGAGCGGTGAACAGGGTCGAGTGTGTGTATGTACCTATTCCATGCGTGTAATGTTTGCTGCAGGCGTAGCTCTCTGCCGATGCCCTGTGAGTCAGAGGAGGAGCACCTCACGGAGAGCAGCTCAAAGAGGAGCTGACGTACCTCCTCCTTGCCTCTATGACCGCTCAGTTGCATCTCATAAACCAACTCCTGGAAAAACACAATGATATCTAAGTGAGTAGAAAACCCCAAAACGACTGATACATTGTGAGATGGGAGGTAGGTCCTGGAGTATGGATATTTCTTATAATCATGTGACAGTTAAATAATAGGTCATTGCTCCACAGTTTGTTAAGGAAGCCTTAAGGAAAATGGTTCCATGAGGGCATCAAAAGCTGCACCTCAACATAGGCCCAATCCCATTTCTACCCCTTACCCCTCCCCCCTTCCCCTTACCCCTTCAAAACAAGGGGGGAGGGGTAGGGGATTAGAAATGGGATTGGGCCATAGAGTACAAGATAAGCAGGAGAAGGACATTCTACATTCTAAACATGAAGCTTATGATGCAAATGTTGCACTTAAGTGTTTTTTTTTTTACTTTTACAAATGTATGCAAACACAGACCTGTAATCTAGATAGGATGTCTGGTAGACATGTGCCTGTATCTTGAAGTCTTGGGCTACTTCTCCCCAGGCTTCTGTAGGAAACATTGAGCCAAACACATTGGCCTTCAGAAAAGGTTCCCTAATTTAAGTTCCTATACTGTATGTCCATACAGTATAGGAACTTGCCGACAATGTCCATCCATCCACTGTTTTAAGATTGTTTAACTCTCTTGTTTAAAAACCTCCAGACTTATCATCTGCAGATTTAGTTATGAACGGTTCATAATATTCTGATTTATCAGCGTACAAATGGTCCTGAATTTCCTGTTGGGATTAATAAAGACAATCGTATTTTATCCAGGAGTAGAATGAGGTTTTAGTTCTTGTGTTCTCTCAAAGACAAAAAAAGAATTGTAAGCAGTAACCACATTGACGCAAAACCCTTTTACTGATTGAATTACTTTCAGGACCTGTTGGAGAGGAGGTCCTGAGGGGACCCTTCTTGCTGGTCCATGATGGCGTTGAGTATGAGGGTGCACAGAGCTCTCATGTCCCCTCCGCAGCCCCCCTGCTCCACAGGACCAGAGAGGTAGCACTCCATGCAGGCCCACCGCTGGTACTCCTGCCTAGATCACACACACGTCAGAAAATGAAACGCAACGATTGTGTGTGTGTGTGCAGTGGCGGTTTTAGGTACGGGCGAACCAGGCAGCCGCCCGGAACGGGATATTTGTGGGGGGCGCCAAATCACATGGGGGGCGCCACGAGCGGTAAAAAAATAAATCGCGCTGCGTAGCGGTTATCAATGACGTACTACATAACATTGTGTGGGGAATAGGTATTTTGGCGCCCCCTCTGGCTGCAGGCGCACACCTGCTCGTTGAGAAGGTGCCGTGCACAGACGGAATGAAACCCCCACTGAAGTCCGTAGGTTCACGATACAACCTCCCCTTGGCTTTGACTCCCTCAAGAACATGAACCACGACATGGAGGAGAAAGGGATTGTTGGCGGCGAATGTCTCCCGCTTGAGCCCCGTTGAGGGACCACCGCCGGAGGCGGAGGTGCCTAAGCGCTGCCCGGCAACAATCCCTTTCTCCTCCTTTTCGCGGTTCAGTCTACTTCACATTGATGTGGACGTGGAAGAACCAGGAACGTCGGAGAACCCAACGCGGTCGTTTGAGATTCATAATATCGGCTCACACAGCTTTTGGCCGGGATAATATATATTATATGATATAGATATCTATGTAGGCTATATGATAATATTTAGGTATGAGCTCCAGGACTCCCGTGTGTTCTAGAATATTTACAGAACAGGCTGTGTGCGCCTCGCCATTGCGATACATCCACTGTAAACAGAGCGCATGGTACCGTGGCTGCAAGCTGCTCAGGGCCACACCCCCACCCTCCTCCTTGACCCGCCTCGCTCCTCCTCATTTGCATTATAGCTACAGACACCAAAACAGCGCATTTGGGGGAAGCTCAATGTGCGACTGGCTTGGAGTGGCTGTAACTCTGCACCACGGCTGAATTTCGGGAACGTCTTTGAATACTGTGTTAGTTGCCCACTAATACCTATATTAAGAATACATAAAATAGCATGTCATGGGACCTTTAACATCAATCCCGATGCCCCAGTGCAGTGACGGGGACACTGTGCTGCGGAAGGCGCCGTCGACCGGAGGAGACGTAAAACCGAGGTCCTGACTCACCGAGGTCATAAAAGATCCCAGGGCACTTATCGCAAAGAGTAGGGGTTTCCCCGGTGTCCTGGCCCAATCAGGCTCATTCAATCTGGCCCCCTAATCATCCTCCGGTGTAATTGGCCGACTCATTAATTCCCTCACTCTCCACCTCAAGCTGCTGTCTGGTGAGCGTTCTGGCGCAGATTGGCTGCCGTGCATCACCCAAGGTCCTACACACTGGTGGTGGTTTGTGAGGTCCCCCCTTCATTGTAAAGCGTCTTTGAGTGTCTAGAAAAGCGCTATATAAATTCAATCCATTATTATTATTATTATTATTATTATTATTATTATTATTATTATGTGTGTGTGTGTGTGTGTGTGTGTGTTTTCGGCTATGTTCAGTGTGTGTGCATGTGTGTGTGGCTATGTTCAGTGTGTGTGTGTGTGGCTAATTTCTGTGTGTGTGCGTGTGGCTATGTTCAGTGTGTGTGCGTGTGGCTATGTTCAGTGTGTGTGCGTGTGGCTATGTTCAGTGTGTGTGTGTGTGTGTGTGTGTGTGTGTGTGTGTGTGTGTGTGTGTGTGTGTGGCTATGTTCAGTTTGTGTGTGTGTGTGTGTGGCTATGTTCATTGTCATGTGTACGCGTGTGCGCATGCATGTGTGTGTGTTGTGAGCAGTGTTGGGAACGTTACTTTAAAAAAGTAATCAGTTATAGTTACTCACTACTTGTTCCAAAAAGTAACTGAGTTAGTAACTGAATTACTCTATAATAAAAGTAACTAGTTACCAGGGAAAGTAACTATTTGCGTTACTTTAAAAAAAAGAAAGTTGCTATATGTGAAAGATTTGGATTTTTCTGAGCAGTTTTCACTTGGCCTTAATGTGTTAAATGGTTGAACTGCCCATTCAAGGCCCTGATATGCTTCCAACTGAGGCCCTGTCCACACTAACCCGGGTAAATCTACAAATGCATCAATATTCATCCTTTTTAGTCCTTCCGTCCAAACTAAAACAGAGAATTCCGACACTGAAAACGATCGCTGAGGTGGATGAATGTGAAAACGATGGGTTCGCGTTGTAGTGCGGACAGACGGAGGCTTTCAGAAACGATGACGTTCGATTGCCATGACACTGCCATGACACTGCCACAAGCTTGCGCTATAGACCGAGAAGCTCATCAAAAGAATGGCAGGTGAAATGCAAATGAGGATCTCTCTGTACATTGTACTAATTTATCTCCAGAAACAACTCGACATATTGAGTCAAACATATTCGTTGCTCCAACGCCGGAGGCGAGCGCTGTACTTAATGTTCTTAAGTGATGGTAAAACAAAAAAAAAAAGACGACAGTTCAAACCGTAGCCTACTTGGAGCGGCGTTTCTGGACAAGACCGGGTCGAAAATGATTAACCAGCTGATCAACTGTAAATATCATCTGATCGTGCGCCTGTAATCTTAACAGAGAGGCGTGGCGGAGTAACGTAACCATGACAACAACTGTTTATCAAAATGATTTCAGTGTGGAACGTGGATGCAAAACATTCTGAAAACGATATGAAAACGATAGTGTGGACGGTGATCATTTTCATTGTGGATGGGGCCTGGATTTCAATTTGCTTGGTTGCAAAGGCTGTGGAACATCTTCCAGATACTACAGAAAATTCCAACTTTTCATCGGATTGGTCCAGACCCGCCATTTCTGCTGCTTCATCGAATCGGTTTGGTGTGTGCGTTTGCGTGTGTGTGGCGCGCGTGTCCTGGCTTGTGTGTAAAAACACTGGCTCCGATTGGCTACCATGAAACATGACTCTGCCTTAGCCAATCATAATAGCTTATCTCGTTGTTAAGCCACCCGATCTCCTCACTTGCAGTTTGTGTTTGGAGCCAGGGGGGCGTTCGGATTACGCAGTTTATTCAATCAATTCATAGTAACGCACTGCATTTTTCGTACAGTAACGGTAACGGCGTTGTAACGACGGAAATAGTAATTAGTTAGATTACCCCGTTACTGAAAAAATAACGGCGTTACGTAACGCCGTTCTTTTAAACGGCGTTATTCCCAACACTGGTTGTGAGTATATGCATTGAGGCGTTACCTATCTTGGTCAGATAAGAAATCTTCATTTCGCTGTACTCTTAGTTCAGCCGCCAGCCACTCCGACAAAGACAACTTGATAAAGGGGAAAAAAAATAATCGTTGCATCATTCCTCATCTATCCAAACCCCAACACATTTTAAAAATAATTTTCCTTGCCTTTGTCTGCCATTTCTAGCAATTCCCAGCCTTTGTAAAAAGCAGTGTTGGACAAGAGGTGTTGCTGATACTATGCATTTGAGCTTCTAGTCAAGTCTAGTCAATTTTATTTGTATGGCCCTCTTCATCCCGAAATGGCCCGTGTCTGGGCTAAGCCCGTCCCAAATTGCAAAGACGTTTTACAGCGTTTAAACACATGAGAAAGCATTGTATATATTTTTTTATCATTGTTATCTAAACTAAAGAAGATTCCAATCCCAAACCAAATAAGAAGCATGATACAAAAATAGTTACGTGAACAGCAATACCGTAATATAATATACACACTATATATATTGTGTGAAGGCAGAGACTTATTAAACCAGTCCAAACCATATCATTCTCTGATTAAAATTTGCTAAACTAGAGGCAAAAAACATGAAGAACAAACTTCCCTTTTTTTTTAAGACCAAAGAAATATGTCTTACTTTTGTTGTTTATGTCTTCAAAGTTGTTTTTGAATGCATTAAACCAAAATAAAAGGATTATCCGGTGTCATGGCTCAATTTTGAAACTAAAGATTTTGTAAAATCAATAGCAACTAAGAGAGTTTCAGAGGAATTAAGTAAATCACCTCCAATCAGGATACATTATATTTGTCGCCATCTGATGTCCGTATTGTGCAATTGCAATTGTTTGGCTTTGGAGGCCATGTATTTATGAAAATACCTTTCTGCAAAAGGTCAAGAAAAAAGTACTTGAATAAACACGGAAGAAACCTTGAGAAGAGACAGTAGTGTCCCTTCACTCCTTGGAGGGATGGCCTAGTAGTTTTACAAGCCAACATTTCACACACAATGGGAAATGTATTGAAAATGCCCTCCTCCCCCTCACCCTGTATTGCGGTAGCTGTGCCAGTTGGCCGAAGGTGGGGTTCCTCCAAAGCTGCAAGGCAGAATTCCTCCATGTGGCCACGCAGGTGCCAGCGGTGCCTCCCCAACACCTGGGGTCCCACTCCTGCCCCCCGTCAACCGGAGGGGGCTCCCTGAGGGTCTCAGGGGAGGGGGCACTCAGTGGGGCCCTGCGAGCTTCAGGCAACAATCTCGGGACGAGGTACAGGAGCTGAACACAAAGCACACGTATCAGGTTCTGCCGTTTCTGTTGAGCTACAATCACTACAACCAGAGGAGAAGTTAGGATAGTATCAAGATGCAGTTTCTAGTCTGTTGCCCCAAATAAACCATAGACTCTAGAGCAGGGATGGGCAGCATGCGTGCGGCCCGCGTCCTCACTCAGTCAGGCCCGCACATAATAAAAAAAAATAATAATAATAATTGATCGAGTTACAGAAAACTCGGTCAAGAAAGATGAGAAGAATTCATAGAATTCGAAGGCAAACCCATGCGTCTAGTTTGCTTAGAAGCGATATCAGTCATTAAAGATATCCACTTAAGTCGCCACTACAACTACTACAACTGCTTGTTGGGTTTGAGTTCATTGAGTTGTTGCACTTAATGTTGGGCCACTGTTTTTCAGTTTTTTGACTTCATTGAATGATGATGTATGTGAGCCCTTTGCACTGATAAAAATACTGACCATTCATGTGGCTGTTTGAGCATGGAAAACATGAAATTAATGTATGTTGGTTCAATTAACATACCGTACATAGGTTATGATTCTGGATGATTTTTTAGGTAGTGGCCATCCCCAAAATGCACCAGAATACAGGAAATCATATCTACCAAATTCAAAATTGTGTAGCTTCTCTCAGCTCACGTTTAGTTGAAGTGTGCAGTCATGTGGCCCTCCGATGGTTATGATGAAAAATGTGGCCCTCTTTATCATGAAAGTTGCCCATCCCTGCTCTAGAGCATAGATGCAATGTTCAATCCTTTATTCTGGGCTCAGGCACGACACCCAAAACAACTAGCACAGTCCTTCAGGAAAATAATAGGAGCATGCAGGATTAACACTCAGAATAAGGACACATGAAAGAGTATCACTGAAAGACTGTGCTGGTTGTTTTGTGAATCCTGCCTGAGCCCATGAATTAAACATTGAACATTGCATCTTGGCTCTATGGTCTATTTAGGACAATGGACTGGAAACTGCTCCTTGATTTGATTCTTACTTCTACATTTAGCGAGCAAGACCAGAGTTAAGAAGCGAACTACATCAGATCTTAACTTCTACATTTGGCGAGCAAGCCAGGAGTTAAAAAGAGGACTGCATAATCGTAAAGGTCCCATGACATGCCACCAGGTGTGAGTAAGATTAGCCTTACACCGGTTTCGACAATCTGGCTCTTATGACCCTTGACTCTTATGACCACAAATGGGCGTTTCCAGGGCCGGCGCTGGCGGTTTCGGTGCCCCAGGCGACTAGGTACTGGATAGATCAGTCTACCAGCCTACCCAGTCGACTGTAGCAAATATTGCTCATCTATCCATCACACATCGAGGTGGACAAGATGCAATGTTCAACATCTGCAGCAGCTTTGGTTGGAATGTTTGACAGTGCAGCATATGTGTGAGCATCAAGTGGTTGTACCTTCTTTACAAGGCCTGTGGGTATATAGTCCTGCAGCTCTTGTAGCGGTAGTAGGTTGCTTCTGCAGATACCATAGCACACAGCGGCCACGGAGGTCCTATAATAATGAAAAAAGTCACATTGGTCAACTGTTGCGTTAGTACACATACTCACTGTGTGTGAGTATGTGTGTTTATGGTTACACTTCATAAACTGTCAAGTCAGCTTTCAAAATTGGGCCTGGTTTCCAGTATGATGAAATGACCCCACATGAACTGTTTGTCACTTACATGTCGACTGATGATAAGAGCCCATGAGAGTTATCTCTAATGAGCCCTTTTCCAACAATGACAATTAGGGGTACGGACTTTACGTGTGCAGTTTTCCTGGATGCACACTTGCGCCACAAAAACAACTTCATTGTAACAACAGGTCATGCAACTCTTCGTCCCCCTGAAGAGCAAATTAAAATACCATCCTAAGGGAGAGCCCAGGGTCCATCTGTAATTAGGGGCCAAAATAATCTTGATCTTTGCTAAATCAAATAAAATAACAACTCTTTATTAGATTTTTTAAAACGTTTTGAATCTCCAGCAGAATAACTTTACCAACAATGAGAATTAGGGGTATTGCACTTTACATGAAGGGCTGTGCAGTGTTCCTGGATGTACACTTGCGCGACAAAAACATGTTAATTGTAACAACAGCTCCTGCAACTCTTTGTCCCCCTGAAGAGCAAATTAAAAGACCATCCTAAGGGAGGGCCCAGGGTCCATCTGTAATTAGGGGCCAAAATAATATTGATCTTTATCATTATTTGAATACGTTTATTAGAATAACAACTCTTTATTTGACTATTTAGGATAACCTTTTAAGAGGAGATAGATACAACTTGGTGATTCAGGACTTTTCTGTTTGTTATCAGCTCGTAAGATGCTTTGGACAAAAGCATCCGCCAAATGACTTAATAGAAATGTAGATCTAAAATGCATCGGAAATGTCAAAAGTCAATAATTAAGATCTGTTTCTGCTTGTGAGCTCCCAATAATGCACAAGCAGGTCAAGGAAATAAAAATGAGGTCACATTAAAAACGTTTATATAATTGTCACCCTAGATATTAGTTAGGAGCACAACAAGACCATCAGAATCAACGTTTCACCTTTCAGGCTAGGGGGCTTGGTTTGCAAAAGCATGGACACCATTAGGTGAAGACATAGGTCAGGATTAACCAGGGTAAAGTTAATCCAAATAGGACCATAGGGGGCGCAACAGTAACCGATAGAAAACTTTGAAGAAGCACAACTCCTCTCATCTTTGACATACGGTCATTAAACTTTGGATGCGTATCACTAGACCCAAGTTGAGGCTATTCCAACGTTATTAACTGCATAAAAAACATCTTCATCGTCTTTATAACCCCCCTGCTAGACTGGGCATGCAAGCATTGCGTTGCATAGCATTGCGTCGAGCTGTAAGGAAACACTCCCACTCTCATCAATGAGAGCTGCTACACTGAGCCCTCCTAATGCGTAGCAGATGCACAGCAAAATGCTTAAATAGAATTGAAGTCTATTTTTATGCGAGGCAACGCCTTCCTCTATTGGGTAAATTGGGTTTTCGAAGAAAGTACGCCAGAATCGACACCACGTGTCCGGTGAAGCAGATCGTAAGGAACCGCAACAGCAATGTGAGGGAATGCAACTTGACCTGAGGCAGTACATAGCTGCGCTTTCATGCTCGGTGTAGCTCCCGGGTAAGGCTTGGCCCCTGATAAATGCTGCATGCACCATTAATTAGCGGACCAAGCACAAAGTGTGCTTGGTAAAAAATTTAATTAATTTGTCCAAAAACAAACCACTATATCTCCTGACCCCTTTGAGTTACAGTCGTGACAATTTACCAACACGTGCATCTCCTCATGATGAACAAATCTGCCAATACAAATGGGCATGTTCTGTGACTAAAATTACCACAGTTCCTAGACGAATTGTTTATTGTTTATTGTTTATTGTTTTTTCTTCTTCCAACTCCTCCCTTCGGGTAGGAGATACAGGTCCCTTGGGAGCCGGACAAACAGGCTGAGGAATACCTTCTACCCCTGGGCAATTCGTCTACTTAACGCCTGACCCCCCCCCCCCCCCCCCCCCAATGGACATGTGAAATCCTCTACCATATTTATTTATTTAAAAAAAAAAGACACTTATATGTTATGACTGCATATTTATATTTATTGTGCCTATTGCTGTTGTTTGTGTTTGTATTTTTGCACTGTTTTATTTTGCACTATGGGTAGTGAGCACCACCCCCAATTTCATTGTACAAGTTTGCACAATGACAATAAAGTATGAATTATGAATTATTATTTAATTTGACAAATGTTGGGACTGTTTTGGTCGAAAGTTCTAACAGCTCAAGTACGATGTAGTCGCCTGATAAAGCAACATGTTCACCAGAGCCCAAAGTGCTCCAATCTCCAAGTAAGGAGCCAAAAGGTGGGGTTAACTTAAGGTCCCATGGCATGAAAATGTCACTTTATGAGTTTTTCTAGCTGTCCTGCTCTGCCTTTGAAAAAACAAAGCTCAGATGTGCTGATTTGGAATTGTTCCCCGTATGTCGTCGTACAGGGACATGTAACCTCCCCTTTCACTGCTTTGCCAAATTAGCTACGACCGTGCAAGCCCCCCATGTTTGTGCACTTATTTGGTATTGGGATAACCGTTCTGCTGTTGGTATTATGGCGCATAAAACGTCGGGTGCTCTGGTATTTCCACAACGAGACTGTAGTGTTGGTTGTCTCAGCCATTGTTGAGGAGGAATTGGGGGAAAGGAACTTTTGCTTTGACTCCCTGAAGTACATGAACCATGACATGGAGGAGAAAGGGATTGTTGCCCGCGATTTTCTCACGCTGGAGCCCCGCTGCGGGGGTCCCTCTGCAGCGGGAAGCAGCGAGGCTCGAGCGGGAGCCAATCATGGTCAACAATCGCGGGCAACAATCCCTTTCTCCTCCATGTCGTGGTTCAATCTACTTCAGATTGATGTGGCACTGGAAGAACCAGAGACGTCGGAGGACCCGACGCAGTCGTTTGAGATTCATAATATCGTCTGGAGGCGCACACAGCTTCTGGCCGTAATAATATATATTATATGATAAGGATCTATGTATAATATGATATTATTTAGATATAGAGCTCCAGTACTCCCGCCGGAGCACCCGGAGTGTTCTAGAATATTTACCAAACACGGCGAAAGGCTGTGTGTGCCTCGCCATAGCGATATATCCACTGTAAACAGAGCGCACGGTACCGTGGTGGTAAGCTGCTCAGGGCCACATCCCACTCTCCTCCTTGACCCGCCTCTCTCCTCCTTATTTGCATTAAAGCTACAGACACCGAAACATTGCGTTTGGGGAAAGCTCAATGTGCGACTGGCTCGTAGAGGCTGCAATTCTGCACCACGGATGAATTTAGGGAATGAATTTTCAAATACTGTGTTAGGGGCCCACTAATATCTATATAAAAGCATCCATAAAGTAGCATGCCATGGGACCTTTAACCCAACCATCATCAAACTTGGTGTAGTTAAAGGCACATGGGTCAAGATGAATTTCTCCAAAGTTTCAGATCCAAGTTCGGCGATATGGTGTGCTATATTCATTAACTGATAATAGAAACTTTGGATGGTGATAATTTCTAACCACTTTCACCTATGGTCATGAAGTTTCGCCCACGTATGTGTCGCTTCATGGTGAACCAATCTGCTTCACGATGTCACGAGGTTATTACCATAACCTGTAACCAAATTTTTACCCCAATCAAGGCGGGGTTAAATTATGGCAATCATCACCAAAGTTGGTGTAAAGGAACATAGGTCAAGTTTAAATAGGCTTATCTCATCTCATCGTCATCCGCTTATCCGGGGTCGGGTCGCGGGGGGAGCAGCTCAAGCAGGGGGCCCCAGACTTCCCTTTCCCGGGCCACATTGACCAGCTCTGACGGGGGGATCCCGAGGCGTTCCCAGGCCAGAGTTGATATATAATCTCTCCACCTAGTCCTGGGTCTTCCCCGAGGTCTCCTCCCCACTGGACGTGCCTGAAACACCTCCCAAGGGAGGCGCCCAGTGGGCATCCTTGCCAGATGCCCGAACCACCTCAACTGACTCCTTTCTAAGTAAAGGAGCAGCGGCTCTATCCGTGAGTTCCTCACGGATGGCTGAGGTTCTCACCCTATCCCTAAGGGAGACGCCAGCCACCCTTCTGAGAAAACTCATCTCGGCCGCTTGTACCCGCGATCTCGTCCTTTCGGTCATCACCCAACCCTCATGACCATAGGTGAGGATAGGAACGAGGATCGACCGGTAGATCGAGAGCTTTGCTCAGCTCTCTTTTCGTAACAACGGTGCGGTAAAGCGAACGCAATACCACCCCCGCTGCTCCGATTCTCCAGCCAATCTCACGCTCCATAGTACCCTCACTCGCGAACAAGACCCCGAGGTACTTGAACTCCTTCACTTGGGCTAAGGACTCATTTCCTACCCGGAGTAAGCAATCCACCGGTTTCCTGCTAAGAGTCATGGCCTCAGATTTAGCGGTGCTGGTCCTCATCCCACTCGGCCGCCAGCCGATCCAGTGAGTGCTGAAGGTCACAGGCCGATGATCCAATGAGGACCACATCATCTGCAAAAAGCAGTGACGAGATCCTCAGACCACCGAACTGCAACCCCTCCCCACCACGACTACGCCTCGATATCCTGTCCATGTATATCACAAACAGGATTGGTGACAAGGCGCAGCCCTGGCGGAGACCAGCATCCACTGAGAACGAAACTGACTGGCTGCCGAGGACGAGAACACAGCTCTCGCTTTGGGAGTACAGAGATTGGATGGCCCTGAGGAGAGACCCCCTTACCCCATACTCCCGCAGCACCTCCCACAGTTTCTCCCGGGGGACCCGGTCAAACGCCTTCTCCAGATCCACAAAACACATGTAGACCGGATGGGCATACTCCCAGGCCCCCTCCAGGATTCTTGCGAGAGTGAAGAGCTGGTCCGTAGTTCCACGTCTGGGGCGAAAACCGCATTGTTCCTCTTCAATCTGAGGTTCGACGATCGGCCGAACCCTCCTTTCCAGCACCTTGGAGTAGACTTTACCAGGGAGGCTGAGAAGTGTGATACCCCGGTAATTGGCACACACTCTCTGGTCCCCCTTTTTGAACAGGGGAACCACCACTCCGGTTTGCCACTCCTTTGGCACTGTACCCGACTCCCACGTGATGTTGAATAGGTGTGTCAACCATGACAGCCCCTCAACACCCAGAGCCTTTAGCATTTCTGGCCGGATCTCATCAATCCCTGGGGCTTTGCCACTGCGGAGATGTTTGA
The DNA here is from genome assembly GCF_031168955.1 of Gadus macrocephalus. NCBI lineage: Eukaryota > Metazoa > Chordata > Actinopteri > Gadiformes > Gadidae > Gadus > Gadus macrocephalus. The sequence goes on from NC_082390.1 coordinate 15,461,305, forward strand.
CTACCTCAGTGACCTCCACCAGGGAAATTGACGACGAAACACCATCAACCTCGAGCTCTGCCACCAACATAGAGGGCGTGTTATTCGGATTCAGGAGTTCCTCAAAGTGTCATAAAATAGGCTTATGTTCATCCAAAATCAATCGCTACAGCGACCGATTGAAAATCCTGAAGAAGCATAACTCCGAACCTTTCGACATACGGTCATGAAAGTTTTAACACAAATTATCAGACTTCTGAGGCTAGCTGTGGCTAATCAATTATTGTCAATGGTATACAAATAAGGTCTTAATGGTCTTTGTTAAGACTTGGCCCCAGTAAATGCTGCTTGCAACTTTACTTAAAGTTTAAATATTACGTGAACATCGAGCTAGCCACATAAATAATGTTTTAATCTGAAGTCAAAAGTTAAAGTTATCTTCAAAATAAAAAATCCACAAAAAGTTTAGTATTGCGTCATTAAGAGTATAAATGACGCAATACTAGATTATCCTGAGAGATAGAGGTCCATCCTCTTTGGGTAAAACTGGACATGAAGGAGGGATAATAATGAGAACCACTGGGACAACAATAAAATGAGCTAACAACTACATTTATACTGCTGTAAAGCTCTACAGGGCTCCATAACAGCAGCAACCTTCCCATAAACAAAGAACAGCTTCAAATTCCACTGTTTAGTTTTTTTCTCGACTCGGCGCATAGAAGATAATTTACAGGATAATTCCTTAATTGGACTCAAGCATTTTCTTCAGATGGATGTTGATGATAATATGACACGTATTATCCTTGGGGGGCATGTACAGCTTTCAAAATATAGATATTTTTATTTCTCAATTACTTTTCTTCTCTTCATTCTAATTATCTGCAGCAATACTATTGTTTTATATGTCATCTATGCCCATGAAAGCCTTCACAAACCCATGTATATTTTTGTTGCTGCTTTGCTTATGAACGCCCTGTTTGGAAGCATGACCATCTATCCCAAACTTCTTGTGGATCTGCTGTCAGCAACCCAAACAATATCCCTCCCTGCCTGCCGGTTACAGAGCTTTTTAATATACGTATATGCTAGTTGTGAATTCACACTGTTGTCAGCGATGGCTTTTGATAGGTATGTATCCATATGCAGACCTCTCCAATACCACTCCCTTGTCAGGACACAAACTGTCAAATTAATTTTGGTTTTGGCTTTTTGTTTGCCTAGTTGTAAAATTGGAATTGGTATTATTTTGTCAACTAATGCAGGACTATGCAAGTTTGTGATAATGAGAATTACTTGTGATAACTATTCTCTTGTCAAAGCGGGGTGTGGGCACTCTAGTGTAATTAATGCATATGGGCTTTTTGTAATGGTACTTTCTATAGTGCCACATCTAATATTTATTGCGTTTTCTTACACGAAAATATTAATCATTTGTCTGAGGAGCTCCAGGGATTTCAGGAGAGGAGCTCTTAACACGTGTCTCCCCCACCTTGTTATATTTCTGAACTTTACCATAATCATTATGTTTGATGTCATTCAAAATCGTATCCCATCTGGCATACCGCATATTGTTCGTCTTATAGTATCTCTACTGTATGTTGTGATTCCTCCTCTCTTCAATCCTCTCATGTATGGATTTAAAATGCAAGAGATATCTCAACGTCTTGTAGCACTATTCAAGCAGAAATAACAGCATTTGACAGACAATAGGCTTTTTCTCTACTCGGCGCATAGAAGATAATTTACAGGATAATTCCTTAATTGGACTCAAGCATTTTCTTCAGATGGATGTTGATGATAATATGACACGTATTATCCTTGGGGGGCATGTACAGCTTTCAAAATATAGATATGTTTATTTCTCAATTACTTTTCTTCTCTTCATTCTAATTATCTGCAGTAATACTGTTGTTTTATATGTCATCTATGCCCATGAAAGCCTTCACAAACCCATGTATATTTTTGTTGCTGCTTTGCTTATGAACGCCCTGTTTGGAAGCATAACCATGCAACCCAAACTATTTCCCGTCCTGCCTGCCGGTTACAGAGCTTTTTAATATACGTATATGCTAGTTGTGAATTCACACTGTTGTCAGCGATGGCTTTTGATAGGTATGTATCCATATGCAGACCTCTCCAATACCACTCCCTTGTCAGGACACAAACTGTCAACTTAATTTTGGTTTTGGCTTTTTGTTTGCCTAGTTGTAAAATTGGAATTGGTATTATTTTGTCAACTAATGCAGGACTATGCAAGTTTGTGATAATGAGAATTACTTGTGATAACTATTCTCTTGTCAAAGCGGGGTGTGGGGACTCCACCATAAGCAATGCTTATGGGCTTGGGGTAATGGTACTTTCTATACTTCCACATCTAATATTTATTATGTTTTCTTACGCAAGAATATTTTCTATTTGTCTGAGGAGCTCCAAGGATTTCAGGAGAGGGGCTCTCAACACGTGTCTCCCCCACCTTGTTATATTTCTGAACTTCACCATTATCATAATGTTTGAAATTATTCAAACAAGAATCCCTTCTGGTATACCGCATATTGTTCGTCTTATAGTGTCTCTTCTGTACGTTGTGGTTCCTCCTCTCTTCAATCCTCTCATGTATGGATTTAAAATGCAAGAGATATCTCAACATCTTGTAGTACCATTCAAGCTGAAATAAAAAAAAAAATTGTCAGATGATGTGCTAGTAGACAGAGGACTGCTAAATATATGCTTTTGTCAAATACAACTAAATATTGTTGTTAGATAAGATGTTGTGCATAACTTAGAAATATAATAAGTGTGGAATTTGTTAGAAATGCATCTGTCATCTATTAGTGAGTTCAGTGCCTGCATGTTGTGCATGGTTCTGTAGGTGACAATATGGAATATGGAGAAATGGAGGGAGAGAAGTGGTTCTGGTTGTGTATTTTCAAAGTAGCCTTCTGCTATCTCTTTTTAAAACTCTCAAATACTACTCCATACTCTCAAAAGGTTTTTCATTTATTTGACCTTGTTGGCCATAACAGAGTGGGACTTCTAATATTTGTTCTTTATTAAAAGGGAGATATGGTAATATACACTCAAATATACATATGCTCATACTTGGCATTTTATTTTGTGCTATTAGTCACTCAACATAATAACTGCATACTTTGAAGTGTGCAGTGTTGGGAAAGTTCACTTTCTACATGAACTAGTTCAAAGTTCAGTTCACAAATTTTAAAATGAACTAGTTCAGTTCAACGTTCATAATTCAACATTTTGAACTAAGTTCACAGTTCCAAAAAATGAACTAGTTCATAGTTATTTTTTTCAATATGTTGCTGTGAGCTATTTGTTTTTTCCGGTATTTTGAACATTGAGCCCGCTTTGTGGTTTGTCTAGGATGAAATAGAGTGGTTGAATCAAGTATCGTAGCGAAATACAGTTTCTATCGTGTTTTATTGCACATTTAGCGCATTTTGTAAATCCCATTGATTTCTGTTGGAAGGCTCATTGCTTGTTGGCCGGAAACGTAAAAGCGGGGTTCACGTTTGGTTGTAGTCTTTTTGCTCGGTTCTATCCATACTGTTGACACAGAGAACCGAGTGAAAAGACTACAACCAAACGTAAACAGCCCCCTTTTCCGTTTCCGGCCAACAAGCAATGAGGCATTCTAGTCCGCTGAGACGTTATGGATTGTACATATTCATAGTTCGAAATTCGTCTCAGCCTTTACACCACAGATACTATAGGGTCTAAAGCATATAACCGCGTTGTCTGATTACAGTTGAATTCATTTTTCCACATTTTAACAGCTATCGTTTTGAAAAATAATCACCCCGCCATTCGTTTCAATGGGAATCGGCGTTGCAATACTTTCAACATAAAGTGTACATATTTATAATTGGAAATTCGTCCCAGCCTTTATGCGACAGATACTATAGGGTCTATAGCATATAACCGCATTTTCTGATTACAGTTTAATGTAACAGTAAACTGAACTCACCGCAACTTCAAATTAACCACACGGAGAGTAGCATGGCAACCGGTCAAACAACACGGCGTTCTGCGCGCGCATCCGCCGTGTTGATAAACAAATAACCCCCATATTGAACGAAGTTAAACTAAGCTAGCGTCCCGTTCACAGGCACCAGAATGAACGAGTTCACAGTAACGTTCATCAGGCAGTAATACAGTACGTTCAGTTCACGTTCGCCCAAAATATGAACGAGTTCATGAACTACCGTTCAATGAACGCGTTCGGGCACTGGAAGTGTGTGTAAGTACAAGTATATTTAACTATTAATATTTGTTACACAATTGCTTTGTATATATTGTTAACTTTTTATATTATCACTGTAAATAAATAAATTATCCCATATATGGAGAAGCTAGATCCAGGGTTAGTCAGATAAGCCTGAAGATTAGTCTGATTTAAAAAGAGCATGCTAGGTGGTGAAAAACATAACTCGTTTAACCACCGGTCAGATCGCAAACCGACACAATCTATGTCAAATTATAGATTAGGTTCTGAATCTAAATAAAATGCAGTCCAAATACCGCAGCTTCTGCGGTCCTGGAAGAAGCAACCAACTCCCGTAGTGATGCGCGGGTTACCCAATTACCCGCGGGCACCCGCGGGCCGGGTGGGTTGGGTAGCAGTTTTCTCTAAGTATCGCGGGTTCGGGTGGGGCGGGTCAAACAAGCCAAAACCCGCAACCCGGAAATTTTGGAATACATAGGTGAAATCGCAATTTTGCGATTTCAACAGAACTTATCATTTGCATACATCCCACTGTCACAAAGTTATTGCACTCAAAGCTCCCAGTCCTGCTAGTCGTCTGAGTTAGGCTACATAACCTGGGTGTCCACCTCACATTTTATTCTATACTTTATATTTTGTAAAATTATGTTACCTTTTAGAATGGTATAGTTTAAGATACAGCTCCGGTTAGTTTATCCCAACATGCCATCCGTAGCTTTTGTTTGCACCGCCAAAACTTCTAGGAGGACTCCAATAATGGCTGACTTAATAAGAGAGAAGATTAAAAAAGGCGATGCAAAGGTTGTACGGAAAGCCGACCAAAAGAGCAAGGTGTGGGAAACATTTGGACAAGTCGTGCTGTCTGATGACACCATTGCAGAATACGTCATGTGTCTTCAATGTGAGGCGCTGTACAAATATGATGGCCATAAAACAGGTACATCGAATCTGTTACGACATTCATGCCGTGGGTCTGCTGCGCAGGCAAACAAGTCTCCCACACCCGCCCCTGCGGCTGCGGGGCAGCCCTTAATGTCATCTTTCCTAAAAGGCACGGACATAGGCTATGTCTTCCACGCATTTGTTAACAGTTCTTCAATAAATAATTGCGTAAAGCTGTCGTTGTTGTTGTTTGATGTAGACCTGCCGTTGAAGTTTCACAATAATGCGAATTTAGCGCAAATCCTTCTCATTTAGTTACGTGTTAAATTAGGCATAAGCCTCAGCCCCAGGCTTTTTATTTTATTTGTTGTTATTATTCTTTTTATTTTTTTGCGGGTCAAATTGGGAGGGTCGGGCGGGCCGCTTCAGAATTCCCCACGGGTCGGGCGGGGCGGTTTGGAAAATGTCTTGGGTCGGGTTGGGGCGGGTGTTAAAAAAACGCCCTCTCGCGCATCACTAAACTCCCGGCCTATTCAAGCCGGCCAGTGGCTACCGAAGCGAGAGGTGTGGGACCTCGTAGCATGCCGAGTGCGGTAAGAGGCCTCTGTTTGAACATTAATAAAGAAGAACCCTGGGGATTACGTGAAGGCTGGCTGTCTTTTAAAGACTCTTTAGAGAGAAGAGGAGCTAAGGAAGATAGCCGCAGCTAACCCCTTTTCCCTGGGTTGGACTGTTCATGACTGCTGTCCTGTGTTTTCCCCCTCCCCAGTCCCTAACCAAGGAGTGATTTCCCCAGCTAAAGGGTACCCCGATCCGGGAAGAACCTATGTTACCTTTTTGATCCCCACCCCCTTTTTCATTTTGGCCCTGCAATAAAGATAACCTGCATGGGTTAAATCTGTAGCTTGTCTCATGGAAGTTATTAATTGCCCTTTCAAAAGAGCAGAGCACAGCCCTGAGTGCCACAGTATATAATGCCGGGGCAGAGTGGCACTTGTCCTCAAGAGTATTCTTTCAGCAATGGAGGGTTACAGCAGGTTGGAAACACGATGGGGATTGGCCTAAATTCATAGAACGAGGGTTATATTAATATTGCTATCATTCTATTTAATCTAAAGGCTCCGCCGTCAATGCTTTTCCTAATGGACTAAAGTAAAGCAGATAGCCAAGCCTGATTTTTTTAGCTCCGCTGGACCCAAGTCCCTTGGCGCATAGGATTCAAGAAGCCATGTATGTGCAGAACACAATAGTGATAATAAAAACAAAAAATATCGACCAAGAACATGCAAAGCGGTGATCAAGAGAATAGAGTGAGTCAGTAACCTCTGACTGAAACCTTCATTTCAATATAATCCATGAAAGGCCTGCCATGGTAACAAATGCCGGTTTTGAATTTCATTTATTAATTTCTGTAGGGACGTAAAGTTGTTTTACTAAACATGACGAAAAATTTGTGGTGGGCCGTTATCGGTTTTAACGGCTGCGTTAACGCACATTTTTTTATCAGGCGATAAAAAAAATATCGCCGTTAATCTATTTTCAAACACTTCCTTGTTCGGACCCATCACGTTACTGAACTAACCAATCAGAAGCTAGAATTTAGACTGAGGTAAACGTAAGGGAATCAGAGCGGCAGATTCAACTGAATATCCTGATTGTGTTAAATATGTAAACATGTAAATATGTAAGTAATAATTGTGTAACAAATATGTAAATGATTAACTGACTAAACATTGCAAGTACATTTCTAGCAAATTAACTCCAATATAAATTATATTAACTTATTCTACAACTTTCAAATATTTAACTTCTAAACCTTACATCATGGATTATTACACGGCGCTTCTCAATGCTGTAGACTGCTCCATTCACTTGCATGGGCCTTCCCAACGTTCAGCTGTCAATTATTTTTGTTTATGCTCCGTTCACTTGCATGGGCACTTTACAACTTCCGGCTGTGAATTATATTTGATAATTCACCGTTGCCAAATATAATTGACCGCTGTCAAGGTAAACAAAATGATTTTTTGCCGTTTGCCATTTTAATCTAGATTAAAAAAAATATCTATGCCCACCACTACAAAAATTGCTTCTAAAATAATCTGCCTAGCCTAGCTTTGACTGAAATTGTTACTTTTAAATATTATTCCCCTGCATTGAGTCAAATAATTGTTTCCTAAAACATTATTTGTAAACACAAAACATGTCACTAAAAGAGATGATGGTTGAGGAATATTGGTTTTGTGTGAATAATATTGTATATTAGGTAAGAAATAAGTGTGAATTGAAACAAAGGCCCACAAGCTGTGGTGGTAAAAAGTGGTGTTCAGGATCATCTGTTCCCCACCTCGAAAAACTGAGTTCACGATAAAGATTCTTACAAAATATTGTCCGCCGAGCTACCTCCGCCCGACACTGTCGAAGCCGTCCGGCAGCTCCGGCGGTGTACTCCAGGAGCTGATCTGTCGTCGAAGTTGGCAGGTCCGGCTGGGGTAGGTCTCAGCGGCAGTCAGATCAGCTCCCGGATTACAATCCCTTTCTCCTCCATGGACTTCAGAGAGTCAAGGCCAAAGTTCCTTTCCCCAAATTCCTTCAACCATGGCCGAAATATCCCCCACTACGAGTCTTTACTTGTTGTGGAAGTGCGAGAGACGTCAGACGCAGTTTTTATGATTCATAATATCATCTGAGGCGCACATAGCTTTTGGCCGTGATATTAGATATAATATTATATAAATACCCATACATAATATTATTATTATTATATTATAGGATATAGATATAGAGCTCCAGGAGTCTGCAAACGGCAACAATCCCTTCTCCTCCTTGCTGTGGTTCAGTCTGACAGCTCATTGGTCAATGGGCAGCAGCTCATTTGCATTAAAGCATACAGACACCAGAAACAGTGCATTCTGAAGGGACTGAAACAGAGGGGAATAGTGGTAGGCGAGATTTTTTTTCTTAAAAGCTATTTCCAGCAAACAGCTTCAAAAAAATTTTTCTGGAACTCAAATACTATGTTTACTTGTTGGGAAAACACCATAATACGTCTCCTTTAAGAAGTACAATAGTTGAGCGCTGCATGCAGCACTCACCTACCGGTAATTACATTCCATGATATAATATTTTTTTTGGATATGTCTGTACCTTTATGTTCTAAGTTGCAGGGTGTGAAATTTATGGTTACAGTGTGACTTTTTTGATGGTTCATGTAAATGTAACCATAAAAAAATGTAAATGGTTAATCAAAATGTTGACCTGTATTAATTGGCACAGTATAATTAGCACTCTGGCGTTTGTAGGCTCATTAAAGATACATATCATCAAGGCGTGTCTATGAGCAAACAAAATGCTGCTTGAAGGCCAAACAATTATTTGTACTATTTGTGTTTTTAAATAATAATAATAAATGAGACAATAACAATAAACAAAGGTGTTAGACTATACATGATGCAATAATTAATTATCCTCAGGGATAAAGGTCCATCCTGTTTGGTTAAAACTGGACAAGAAGGAGGGATTATAATGAGACCCAATGTGAATAGGAGAAAACAATAAATCAGCAAACCGTCTAACAATCTTACTTGGACTCCTGTAAAAGCTCTTCAGTGATCGATAACAGCAGCAACCTTCCTAGAACGGTTAAATTATCACTGTTTAAAATATCCTCTGTGCACCGAGGCAAAGAAGTAGAACAGAAGGACAATACCTTAATTGCACTCAAACATTGATTCTAGATGGATGTTGGAAATGTGCTTCCTCCTTGACTGCATTATTTGGCTCTACTAATTTATGTCAGTCAGCCTTTTCCCACATTAAGATTATTAAAGGAGACATATCATGGTGTTTTCCCAAGAAGTAAACATAGTATGAGTTCTAGAAAACATGTTTTTGAAGCTGTTTGCTGGAAATAGCTTTTAGGAGAAAAAATCTTGCCTACTTCTATTCCCCTCTGTTTCTGTATCTTCAGAATGCGCTGTTTCTGTTGTCTGTAGCTTTAATGCAAATGAGCTGCTGACCATTGACCAATGAGCTGCCAGAGTGAATCAAAGCATGGAGGAGAAGTGATTATTGCCGTTTGCGGAGTCCCGGAGCTCTATATATATATATATATATATATATATATATATTAGGGCTGTAACGATACACAAATTCACGATTCGGTTTGTATCACGATTTTTGACCCACGGTTCGATACATCCCACGATTCTTTTAAATTTAAAAAGCATTTTATTTAAACAACACTTAAATACCAATTATCTTAATGTAACATTTAATAACAAATAAGTTGGAACACTGAACAGATTTGAACCGAAAGAATACTATTAAAGTATAGCTAAATTAATAAAGAAATAACCAAAGATTGCAGTTGGAGGATGCTTTTTGCTGGTAGGCATAATAGGGCCCCTTTAACTGTTTGGTTGGTTTATTCAAATATCCTTATTAGCGCTTCTTATCAGGCTATGTAGCTTAAATAATGACATAATCAGGCCCTATAGAATGCAACATGTTTAATAGCCTAACTTTCAATAGATGAGGAAAAACATAAACGTCGCAATAACGAGGCATAGTGTTACGAGTAGCATATGTGTGTGCGGGAGAATGGCAGTGTGCGTATGCGTGTGTGAGTGACGTCAGCGAGTGAGTGGACGAGAGAGGAGAGCGAGCGGTAGTGCGTGTGTCTAGTGAAGAAGCGAACGAGTCCGGTAGAATAAAGTACCCATCCTGTCAATAATCGGTGGCCGCTTCATTCCGACCTATAAGCAGACAAACTGCCAGTCAAATCACACAAAACAATAGAGACAGGATCACACAGGCAATTTTTTTCGCGCTTGGCCCACTCTGGATAAATGTCGTTCATATCGCATATGAGGACTTCGACGGCTGTGGAGAAATGCAATCCTCCGTAGCCACGGAGAGCTGTGATCACAGAGAGGGCATCTCATCACATATTTACGGCATCGATAGGAGGGGGCACTGTCAGCAGACTATTATTTAGACGAATTATTGGCAAATTTCAATCGGACAATTTGACCGAAGAGTTAGAAAGGGCATATCGCGCTTCTGCCTTCTCACACCGCGAGACAGGTTTGTGGCTTTGAGTATCGCGATTTTCGGTTTGATACGCGTATCGTTACAGCCCTAATATATATATATATATATATATATATATAATATCAAGGCCAAAAGCTATGGGTGCCTCGGACGATATTATGAATCAAAAAGACTGCTTCTGACGTCTCTGGTAATTTCACAACAAGTAAAGACTCGTAGTGGGTTATCACGGCCATGGTTGAGAAGAATTGGGGGAAAGGAACTTTGGACTTGACTCTCTGAAGTCCATTTTTAACCGCGACATGGAGGTGAAGGGGATTGTACTCCCGGCTCCGGTGGGGGAGCTTCAGCAGCTGTCCGGCAGCTTCGGCGGGGGGAGCTCGGCGGCATCCCAGCAGCTCAGCTCCGGGAGTGCAATCCCTTCTCCGTCGGAGCTGCCGGACAGCCGCCAAGATCCCCTTGCCGATGCTGCCGCCGAAGCTCTGGCGGCAGTCCGACAGCTCCGGCATAGAAAGGGATTGTATTCCCGGAGCTGAGCTGCCGGACTGCCGCCGAGCTCCTGCTTCTGAAATGCGCCAACATCTTCTCCGCCCAGCGCCAGTCTAAAGGTACGGCCACACCAAACGCGTCACCTGCGTACCACGCGTATAAAATCGGCAATTTTTCCATAGGGAAGCATTGGTGTACGCGCGTATGAGGTGCGTACAGCGTATCATGCGTACCAAGCAACATTTTACTCGCTGTAGGGGCGTATGAGGCGCGTACATATACGCGCGTATATATACGCGCGCACATATACGCGCGTACATATACGCGCGTACATGTACGCGAGGAGTTCAAAAAATTGAACTTTTTATGCTCATACGCGCCGCAATAGCCAATCAGCGTTGAGCTTGACCCGACGTCACTGGCAGAGAGTAGTGAGCTTGGACAGAAGCATACGGCCGACATCTTTCTTTATTCTGTGTGGAAATAGTAACATAGTTACGCCATTAAATGCTTTTATGGAAACATTTCTAGCGAGAAATGTGCATTTTACTTTCATAATGTTCGCTCGGTGAATGTGAAGGATGTTTGGTTTGATAGTTATGACGAAGAGGGAACGCTCCGTTCACTTGCATGGACAGAGTCTCTGGTTACTAAGGCAACCTCAACGTCTTGGCGGACTATATATCTGCTGATCAACACTACGAATGCTGGAAACACACCAGACACACCATGTGAAGTTATTTAACCCGATTATTGTTATTTATATCCGAGATTATTTAATCTAACCCGATCTAAACTCTATCACCCAAACACGGCGACGTTTGGGTTTCCTACCTCGGACTCCAGAGCAGCCATGTCCATGGCAGCCACGGCCGGCAACTTTCTTTATTCTGAGTGGAAATAGTAACATAGTTACGCCATTAAATGCGTTTATGGAAACATTTCTAGCGAGAAATGTGCATTTTACTCTCATAATGTTCGCTCGGTGAATGTGAAGGATGTTTGGTTTGATAGTTATGACGAAGAGTGAACGCTCCGTTCACTTGCATGGACTGAGTCTCTGATTGCTAAGCAACCTCAACGTCTTGGCGGACTATTTCTCTGCTGATCAACACTACGAATGCTGGAAACACACCAGACACACCATGTGAAGTTATTTAACCCGATTATTGTTATTTATATCCGAGATTATTTAATCTAACCCGATCCAAGCTCTATCATCCATCCAAACACGGCGGCGTTTGGGTTTCCTTCCTCGGACTCCTTGATCCTCGGACTCCTTAAATGGTCAGATACGCGCGTATCTGACCATTTTTGACACAAAATGGTCAAGCAACATTTTCGCTGCGTTACGCACGTACATGGTACGCGAGGTACGCGCTTGGTGTGTTCGCACCTTAATGGTCCACAAATCTTAGCTATGCTCTGATTGGAGGAGGGTGTGGAAGTGGGAGGTAATACTCAAATGTGCCCCCTTCCTACGTAGGAGGGGGCACCGAAACGGACTCGCTCGTTTGGTATCTGTAGGCAGGGTACTTTCAGAAATGCAGATCTCACTCAAAAAATCATGTACAGACTTTTTTCAAAGTTTGTATGCTTGTGGGAGCACCAGAATCACAGAACACCCAAAATCCCAGGAAAAGTGTTGTTTTCATAATATGTCCCCTTTCAGTATATCAAATACCATTCCACCATGACTGATTGTCATTTGGAAGCCTGATTCCAAATTATGCATTTTTAATGTAGGCATATCGTTTTGACCTGCTAATTTTGAAAGTAGCTTGCAAGCCGAAAAAAGTGTGTGCACCCCTGCATTAGAATATACATGATGCAATACAAGTTTATCCTCAGGGATAAAAGTCCATCCTGTTTGGGTAAAACTGGACACGAAGGAGGGATTATAATGAGATCCAATGAGAATAGGAGGAAACAATAAAAAAGAACAATCCTAGACCATCAAACAGACTGCTGAAAAAGCTCTCAAGTGCTCGATAACCTTCCCATATTCCTAGAACGGCTCAATTATCAGCGTTGAAGATTTCCTCTGTGCATTTAGGCAAAGAAGAAGAACAGAAGGACAATACCTTAATTGCAATTTGATTTCAGATGGATGTTCATTACAATATTACATATCTTATACTTGGAGGGCATGTACAGCTTTCAAAATATAGATATATATATTTCTCAATTACTTTCCTGCTCTTCATTCTAATTATCTGCAGTAATACTATTGTTTTATATGTCATCTATGTACATGAAAGCCTTCACAAACCCATGTATATTTTTGTTGCTGCTTTGCTGATGAACGCCCTATTTGGAAGCATAACCGTCTATCCCAAACTCCTTGTGGATCTGCTGTCAGCAACCCAAACTATATCCCGTCCTGCCTGCCGGTTACAGAGCTTTTTAATATACGTGTATGCTGCTTGTGAATTCACACTTTTGTCAGCGATGGCTTTTGATAGGTATGTATCCATATGCAGACCTCTCCAATACCACTCCCTTGTCAGCCCACAAATTGTCAAAATAATGTTGGTTTTGGCCTTTTGTTGGCCAATTTGTAAAATGGGAATTGGCATTATTCATTCAGCTAGTTTAGGCCTATGCAAGTTTGTGTTAACGAGAATTATTTGTGATAACTATTCCCTTGTCAAAGCAGGGTGTGGGGATTCAACCGTAAGCAATGCATATGGACTTTCTGTAATGGTACTTTCTATATTTCCACATCTGATATTTATTATGTTTTCTTACACCAGAATATTGATAATTTGTCTGAGGAGCTCCAGAGATTTCAGGAGAGGAGCTCTCAACACTTGTCTCCCCCACCTTGTTATATTTCTGAACTTTACCATAATCATTATGTTTGAAGTCATTCAAAATCGTATCCCCTCTGGCATACCGCATATTGTTCGTCTTATAGTATCTCTCCTGTATGTTGTGATTCCTCCTCTCTTCAATCCTCTCATGTACGGATTTAAAATGCAAGAGATATCTCAATGTCTTGTAGAACTATTCAGGCTGAAATAACAGCATTTGACTGACATTACGCTGCTACAAAGTGGATACCACTGACAAAAAATACTTTTGATTTATAAGATACATCTTTATCTGAAATGTGGACAACTCTGATTCTGAATTGCTTTGTGTTTTATTTGTTTGATTATTATTATGTTTGCTCTCTTAAAAAAGGTAAAATTCAGGCTATAATGTGAGTGGAAGTTCATAGGGTGGGAGGGAGCAGAGAGGGAGTGGCATTTTTGGGGTTGTTTATTTTTAAAGTCATTTATTTAATATTGGCTGTCACAGAATTTGACTTATGTTATATTTGTTCCTACTTACAGGTCAGATATGATACAAAACATTCAAATAATCATGTACTTTTCACTTTTTCATAGTGTCCCACAAAATATAAACTGCATATTATTACAAGTGTAAGTCAATTGAAGCGTTAAATTCTGAAGATGTGTTAAAATAAATACAGATGTCAAATATGTTATGTGTTGTTGTTTTCTCCTAAAATTGTGTTTTAAAGGTTGTTTATTTTTATATATCTTCACTGGATATAATACATTTTCCACACATATTTTGTACTTAGATCCAGAAAGATAAATCAGATGTTTTAAGAAGACTAAGCTAGCTGGCGAAAAACACTGTTTAACCAACACCTGTCAGCTCCATATCTAACCCAATATATGTTTTATAAATTAATTTGTAAAATTAAATCATGTTAATAAAGATAATAATTAATAATTAAAAGTAATAAATACAATATATTAGAGCTGTCAAGCGATTAAAATATTTAATCGTGATTAATCGCATTAATGTCATAGTTAACTATTATTAATCGCGATTAATCGCAAATTCTTTTTCTATGCTAAATATCCCTTGATTTTTTTGTCCCATAATTCTTCTCATTTTAATTCTCTTATCAACATGGTGAAGTGCATCGGCTTGCCTTGTGCAAATTATTTTTTTATTGATAACAACATTGGCATATACTGATCAAAACAGGACGATACAAAAAAAGAGCCTATAGTGCAATTAAACGACTGCTTTGAACAAATGTCATTTGAAAATAGCAGTCAGGCTACTGCTTCTTTGTTTTTGTTTTGCTTCTTTTTTTTTTTTTAATAAAATAATTACGTTAATCGCGCGATAAAAAATTTAACGCCGTTAAATTTGGTTTGCGTTAACGCCGTTAATAACGCGTTTAACTGACAGCTCTACAATATATACATAAAATCGCGATTTTGCACGACGATTTTTGACATCGGTCGCGATCGACCAGTCGATCGCAAAGGTAGTGCAAGTAGATCACATGTTCTACTTGAAAAATATATTAAAAAGTTTTATTTAACTTTATTTATTTTTTTATCTAACATCCCTATTTAATTTGAAACTTCATTGATGTAAATTGGCCATCAGATTTTGAGCAACGGTTCCAAGACTTCGCTTAACTCGAGCCGTTTCATTTATGTGCTATACATTTAGGGAAGATGTTGAGGTTGATTTAATCACATCAAAAATTGCAGAACTGTTTCACCTGAGCAAGTCTGCAGTGGCGGATGCGATTTTGATAATACAAGCTGATATTGAGCTTAAGTCCAGGGCTCCTGGACAATTTTGGAACTTACTGATAAAAGGAAAACCATCCAAGCATGAGGAAATGTGCTTTCTCCTTGACTGCATCATTTGGCTCTACTAGTTTATGCCAGTCAGTCTTTTCCCACATTAAGGCCCAATCCCATTTCCACCCCTTACCCCTTCCCCCCCCCCCCCCCCCTTGTTTTTGTAGGGGTAGGGCTGGCCCAATTCTCATTTGGGTTAAAGGTCCCATGACATGAAAATCTCACTTTATGAGGTTTTCTAACATAAATATGAGTTCCCCTAGCCTGCCTATGGTCCCCCAGTGGCTAAAACTTGCGTTTGGTGTAAAACGAGCACTAGCTGTTCTGCTCGCCTTTGAAAAAACGGAGGCTCAAGCACGCTGATTTGGAATGTCTGTGTTTAGGACGTCATAAACTCATAAAGCATCTAAGCTCCTCGCCTTACTCTGCCTGGCCCGCCCAGAGATGTTGGCCCGCCAATGAGACTCGACCGTGCGAGCGCCACATGTGTGTGTGTGTGAATACACACACTGTAACGCAAGTGTTTCTTGTCGGTTCTTTGACGTCTCTTGTATTTCCACAACGACACTGTCGTGGGGGTTATCTGAGCCATGGTTGAGAAGGAATTGGGGGAAAGGAACTTTGGCTTTGACTCGCTAAAGTACATGAACTGCGACATGCCGCTGGTTGCCACGAGGCACCATCGCCCGGCAGCGGGCAGCCGGCGGCAGGCAGCGAGCGGTTCAGTCGACTTCAGGTTGATGTGAAAGTGGAAGAACCAGAGACGTCGCAGAACCCGACAAAGTCGTTTGTGATTCATAATATCGTCTGGAGGCGCACACAGCTTTTGGCCGTGATAATATGTATTATATGATATAGATATCTATGTATTATATGATATAGAGCTCCAGGACTGTAAAGTAAACGCAAGTGTTGTACACTTCCTTGTTATTTGGATAACCGTTCTGCTTTTGGTGTTATGGCGCATAACACGTCGGACTCTCGTCTCTGGTATTTCTACAACGAGACTCGTAGTGTGGGGGTTATCTCAGCCAAGGTTGAGAATGAATTGGGGGGAAGGAACTTTGGCTTTGAATCCCTCAAGAACATGAACCACGACATGGAGGAGAAAGGGATTGTTGGCGGCGAATGTCTCCCGCTTGAGCCCCGCTGAGGGACCACCGCCAGAGGCGGAGGTGCCTAAGCGCTGCCCGGCAACAATCCCTTTCTCCTCCTTGTCGCGGTTCAGTCTACTTCACATTGATGTGGACGTTGAAGAACCAGGAACGTCGGAGAACCCAACGCGGCCGTTTGAGATTCATAATATCGGCTCACACAGCTTTTAGATATCTATGCAGGCTATATGATAATATTTAGATATAGAGCTCCAGGACTGTGTTCTAGAATATTTACAGAACATGGCTCATGGCTGTGTGCGCCTCGCCATTGCGATACATCCACTGTAAACAGAGCGCATGGTACCGTGGCTGCAAGCTGCTCAGGGCCACTCCCCCACCCTCCTCCTTGACCCGCCTCGCTCCTCCTCATTTGCATTATAGCTACAGACACCAAAACAGCGCATTTTGGGGAAGCTCAATGTGCGACTGGCTCGGAGTGGCTGTAACTCTGCACCACGGCTGAATTTCGGGAACGTCTTTGAATACTGTGTTAGTTGCCCACTAATACCTAGATTAAAGAATACATAAAATAGCATGTCATGGGACCTTTAAGGGCTAGGGCCAAGACGTAGGGCTACGTAGCCCTTGAAATGAAGCTTCCAAAGGACCACACTTTAAGGGTGCACTCACACAAGGCCATCTGGCCGTTTTCACACCTAACCGTGCTCAAATCTGCCAGTGTGAGTGTGGCCAGTCTGGCCAGGGCAGGCCAGGCCAACTTGGCCACTTAGGAGAGGTGTGCTGCTACGGTACGGGCCGCCACGGTACAGATGCTGATGAGCCGCCACGCGCACACGCACGGCTACGCAACCTGAGCTGGATGACGTATAGTCCTTGCAACGACCATGGACATAATAAAGGCGACGAGCCTTCTTTCCCATTAAACTGTAAACATGGCGTCAAGCGGTTCAACTGTTGGTTCACGTTGGTCCCATGGAGAAGTCGAGTGTCTGTTAGCCATTTGGGCAGACGATGCTATTCAGGCACAGTTGGAGAAGACCCACAAGAATTCCGATGTATTTGGGAGAATCAGCGACCATATGCAAAGTCGAGGTCACCACCGAACAATGGCGTGTCGGGACAAATATTATATTATTATGGTCCATGCAGCGGACGCTTGGTGATGACGTGTTACGACGTGATTACATATGTACAAGAACCTACCGTGGCCAGGCCACAGTTGCGACGGCCAACGGCCACGGCCAGCCTAGTCTGAATGCAGGCCAGAGAACAATGGGGCCAGTTGAGCATAGTTAGGTGTGAAAACGGCCACGGCCAGATGGCCTAGTGTGAGTGCACCCTAAAGGGAGGGCTTTGAGGAAAAGCTGGCCAGCAAATTTGGCAGCTGTCATGAATCCTTTTTTTTTGTTTTGTTTTGTTTTTCTGAGCCCTTTTACTTTATTTTTTCTTTTGTGAAGCGCATTGGGTCCTAGAAATGCGCTATACAAGACTGATATTATTATTATTATTACTACTGGTTGTTATCATTCGGACTCATCAAAGCCATACACAGACATTGCATCTCTGAGCTCGACATAACACGTGACATAAAGGTCAATAACCTTTGAACTATACATACAAGCTTTTGGCGCTCATATTATATATTAATAATAATATCACTAATAATGATATTATCGTATTAATAATATCATATTATATATGATCTTTATTTGAAAGAGCATATACGCAGAAAAGCAGACGGAGGGAGTTACCCTGGAGCTCCCGTGAGTTCATTACAGGCCCGCGAAAGCCACTAATACTGGACATTTTTCTTATTTTTTATCAGAGCATTTGATTTTATTTATCCAAAATAAATGTCCTACCTAGCTTTAAGGTACACCTGTATGCTGTGATGTTTGGGAAATAGCTGTGAATGAGACCCCTCATTATGTTAACGGAAGAACCTAGAATTGACAATACGAAGCCAATTAGCTTTTAAACATGCAACGGCCTACACTTCGAGGATCGCTTAATATAGGTCAGAAGAAAGGTTTTGTTCTAAATGTGCCCAAAAGTTAAAAGGCTAAAAAAAACTCACATTTCCCCAAGTCATGTGAAGGCAGAAAACAATGCTTTAAATGTCTAGGTCAATTTAAACTTGGTAGATCCACAAACTTGGTTCTAGGATCTAGTGGCATATGGATTTTATATTTTCAAACACTAACATGTGTTTTGTTTATGCTCAGTATAGATGATAGTATGCACTCATATCACCAAGGCGTCTCTTTGAGCAATAGCATATTGCTTATCTTAGACCCCTAGCTTATTATTTGTATTATTTTGGTTGGTTTAAGAAAGCCTGATAATAAACGATGATCCAAGGCATCGAGTATACATGTTGCAATACTAATTCATCCTCAGGGATAAAGGTAAAACCTGTTTGGTTAAACTGGACACGAAGGAGGGATTATAATGAGATCCAAGCAGAAAAAGAGGAAACAATAAAAAGGGCAATCCTAGACAATAAAACAGACCGCTGTAAAAGCTCTCAAGTGCTCGATTACAGCATTAACCTTCCCATATTCCTATAACAGTTCAATTATCACAGTATAAGATATCCTCTGTGCATGTAGGCAAAGAAAAAGAACAGAAGGACAATACCTTAATTGCACTCAAACTTTGATTTCAGATGGATGTTCATTACAACATTACATATATTATACTTGGAGGGCATGTACAGCTTTCAAAATATAGATGTATATATTTCTCAATTACTTTCCTGCTTTTCATTCTAATTATCTGCAGCAATACTATTGTTTTATATGTCATCTATGTACATGAAAGCCTTCACAAACCCATGTATATTTTTGTTGCTGCTTTGCTAATGAACGCCCTGTTTGGAAGCATGACCATCTATCCCAAACTTCTTGTGGATCTACTTTCAGCAACCCAAACAATATCCCTCCCTGCCTGCCGGTTACAGAGCTTTTTAATATACTTGTACGCTGCTTGCGAATTCACACTGTTATCAGCGATGGCTTTTGATAGGTATGTTTCCATATGCAGACCTCTCCAATACCACTCCTTGGTTAGGCCACAAATTGTCAAATTAATTTTGGTTTTGGCCATTTGTTTGCCCACTTGCAAATTGGGAATTGGCAATATTTATTCGGCTCATTTAGGCCTATGCAAGTTTGTGTTAATGAGAATTACCTGTGATAACTATTCCCTTGTCAAAGCGGGGTGTGGGGACTCTTCTATAATTAATGCATATGGATTTTTTGTAATGGTATTTTCTGTAATGCCACATCTTATATTTATTCTGTTTTCTTACACAAGAATATTTATAATTTGTCTGAGGAGCTCCAGGGATTTCAGGAGAGGAGCTCTTAACACGTGTCTCCCCCATCTTGTTATATTGATGAACTTCACCATAATCATTTTGTTTGAGGTCATTCAAACCAGAATCCCTTCTGGCATACCGCATATTATTCGTCTTATAGTATCTCTCCTGTATGTTATGATTCCTCCTCTCTTCAATCCTCTCATGTATGGATTTAAAATGCAAGAGATATATCAACGTCTTGTAGCACTATTCAAGCAGAAATAACAGCTTTATATATATATATATATATATATAAATAACATTTTTTTGATAATAACGACTCAAGAGGGCTTCAAAATATACACTTTTCATCGATAACAAAAAAATAATGGTCTGAAAACATTTGCATAATATTTCTATCTGTTATATGGACAATTGCCTAAAAGTGTATGTTAATATAAGTGTATTTAGTTGTTAAATAGTTGTTAAATACAGTTTTGTAGAAATGCTAAATCTGTTACGTGTTGTAGGTCACCCAAGGTCAGATTTTCTCTTACAATTGTGTTTTATAGACCGAATATGAATGAATTACAAATATTTTATTAATTAGATCAAGAAAGAAAAATCTGTTGTTTGAGAGATAAATCTGATGTTTGAAAAAATAGTAAACTAGCTGGCAAAAAAAAAACTGTTGTATAGGCACCCGTCAGCCTCATAGCTGACCTGATCAATGTTTTGTCAATTTATTATTATTTTTTTATTACCGTATGCTACGGTACGGGCCCCTACGGTACAGATGCTAATGAGCCGACACGCGCACACGCACGGCTACACAACCTGAGCTGGATGACGTATAGTCCATGCGACGACCACGGACATAATAAAGGCGACGAGCCTTCTTTCCCATTAAACGGTAAACATTGCGTCAAGCGGTTCAACTGTTGGTGTGTTCTCTGTGTTGTTGTCCATTGTAGTTAAAACTCTGACTGGCGGTGTCACGTTAAAATTGTAGCGGGGGCGAAAATTGTACCGGTCTACGTCATCCATAGTAATCCATTCCAAACCTGCCTGGCAACAGACGATCGCGTCGAATGACGTGGAAGGTTCTTGAAAATTCGTGAACTCGTGCATTGAGCGCGACAAGACAGATAACACTTATTTTACAAATTACATTTATTAGCGTTTCTAACTTTATATTTGTATATTGTATTGCATTGTATTTATCTATTTCCCTACATAGTAATAGCTAAATGTTATGGGGATAACGTGAATAATAATAATAAAAAACATTTACCAGTTAGTAAATGCCTGCTCACCTATCTACCCATCTTTCTATCTATTATCTATCTATCTTTATACAACGGGTGGCTTAAATCCAGCGATCTGATTGGTTCATAACTGTTGTATAATGAGCGTATACATAACTGCTATGACGCCCAATTATTTTGTGAAAGTTTGCATATCACTCCGCGCCTGGAAGTAGAAACGGTTACAAAGTATAAAAGTAGTTGTATTAAAGCAATAGCGCAGTTCACTGAAGCCTAAAAATATGTTGAATGATGGAGAGGGTGTAAATGTTGTTACTCCGGGAGTGAGCAAGGCGATGGAGAGACTAACGAAAGCTTAGGCACACGGTGAGTGAACTGCTCCATAGGATAAATTGCCGGCGAACCGCTCTAGCCGAGCCTTCTCTCGGAGGGACGCTAAAGTGTGTTGCATAGCGACCGTCGTGCATTTTGAAGGCAGCCAGGAGGGACTACTTTTTTGTATTCTTTAATAAAACAGCTATTTTGACTTTCTTGTTTTTTTTTTTAAATGTAGTGTGTCTTTGACTTTCGTATTGCCATAATAGTAACCGTTGTATAAAAGGGGGTCGCCGGAACAACACCCCTCAACAGTGGTATAATGAGCACATACCACAGTCGTGATCTATTGCTTAAATCTATTACCTATAATCTATTCTCTTAATTTAATTAAGGAAATTAAATTAACACAAGTTAGCTAGACTATGATACACATTAAACACTCAGTTTACTAGCTAAATTCGATTAAACAATTAAATGCAACACAAATATAAAGTAAAAACAAGTGTTATCTAGCGATCCGTTATCTGTATTATATTATTTCGTCTTCGGCAACATGAGCGTGATTGAAACCTGCCTGGCAACGGACAACCCCTTATGTAATCTGTTGTCCGTTGCCTGGCAACGGACAACTGATGAAGTAGGCCGGTCCAATTTTCGCCCCCGGTACAATTTTAACGTGACAGCGGCAGACTTTATTATGGTCCATGCAGCGGACGCTTGGTGATGACGCGTTACAACGTGATGACGTATGTACAAGAGCCTACCGTGGCCAGGCCACTGTTGCGACGGCCAACGGCCACGGCCAGATGGCCTAGTGTGAGTGCACCCTCAGAGTACGACAATGGTCCTAAGTGACCTTACTCTTTGAGAGATTTCCTATGCATCCTCCTCCTACTTCTGGGAGTCAAAGAAAGTCATCAACATTTCCACATCCTAAGATCCCTCATAGCTCTGAGCACATTTAGAAGTGTCGAGAGGAATCCTATCAGTCAGGAGTTGCCAGAAGGTGGCTGCATTGAGGCAAAAATACAAGCTGTGCATATTATGGGGGGGCCAAGCCTGGGAGATTCACCTGGAGAACTCTTGTGGGGGGGAGATTTGGAAATGAAACAGCTCAAATGTGATAACAAATATATATTTTATATTTTTAAATATGCATGTCTTATTCTGTTTTTAAAAATCACAATTTTGAAGCTCAAAAACTAATTATCGAGACTGTGTTAAATTAAAATCAATAGAGCTGCAATTGACAGTCAACTAGTTACTCTGAAATTCATCAAGCCCGTTTCGCTCCATCTGACCTCAAGTTCCAGTGTGCCCGCGGTACTGCGCTTTAGCCAGAGTTAAGTGTTTTCTAACAGCACAGTAACACTTTTTTTTCAAAGTACTCAACCATAAAAATAAGATCTCTCTCTGAAGCCCTCCCTTCAAAACCAAAATCATGTGATTAGCTTTTAGCCAAGTGGAAGATAGCTGTCATGCGCAATAAGTGCAGTTGCAGAGTGCATGGGAAGGTAGGTAGACGGGTAGGTAGGTTGCCCAATCCCTTAATTTGGGCCAAATGAAGAATGCATGGTTTATGACAGGCCTGTGACAGTCTCACGGTCCCTCACAGCATTTGATTTATTAATATTGCTGTCGGGAGCAATATAGAATTCCCATAAATATGAAAAAAATTGCATCTAAAATAAATGTCCTAATCTAGATTCAAGGTACACCTGTATGCTGTGGGTTTTGGCAAATAACATGTTCAGGATCAAATAAATTTTGGTTTTGGCCTGATTTGGCGGCTAATTGAGGCCTATGCAAGTTTGTGCTAACGAGAATTATTTCTGATAACTATTTGCTTGTCAAAGCAACTTGTGGGGACTCTACCGTAAGCAAAGCATATGGGCTTTCTGTAATGCAGCTTTTTATATTTCCACATCTTATATATTACACCGCATATTGCTTGTCATATTGCTTATAGTATCTCTACTGTATGTTGCAAAAATCTGACGTGTACATATATGGGCAGATTTAGAATAATTTGTTGCAAAATGTTGCAAATTCAACCTTGGTATTATTTCTTCTCTATGCATAGCGCATCTCGTCGATATTGCCGTTTCTTGCTGCTAGCCTTTAGTGAGATCAGAGAGTGTTGAAAAGGACAGTTATAAAAGATCTTTGGTAAGATGGATATAAGAGAGACCCGCAGTGAATTCAACCCGGTCCACTTGACATCGGCTGGGTGCATGACAGTGTTAACCTTAAAACTTCAATAACCCAGGCTTTTTTTTTGTTTCAATCACTGAACTTTCAAACAAGACTCTTGCGCAGCAAAGATGGGAAATATTATCAAATGTATTATTTAAACCACTATGAATATTACCATCCATGTATACACATTACCAGGCTATGGAATAACGCCTGCACACGCACACACCCGGGATGTGAATTGTGTCACTTCACCCGCCACTGTGTCGGGTAATACTTTCCAGTAAGGTCCGATCAAATTTGCATATTTAATACATTCGTTATAGAGTGGCGAAGTCACGCCCCTTCCGGTAGGGCTCATGGGACCTATGAGATCGAAAAATATGAATGGGTGTCAATGGAGAGAAAATAATTATTTTCTGGTCCCAGTCTTTATATGCCCTGGATTACACATATGTTGTTTGTGGATTTAAATGATAATTTTTCATGCAAAGAAAACTAAAAATGTTCGTGAAGAAGTTTGATAATTTTAGGTTTTATGTGAGGCCGCTTTGTGAACTACAGCTCTTCGCTGCTCTCGACGCATATGATATACGTCACCACACCCGCCCTTGGAACTCGGCACAGAGATGGCGATCTCTCTGCCCCACTTCACCGCTTTTTCCAAGGGGAGGATAAAAGCATCGAAAGAGGTGAAAACCATTATAAATCGGGGCACGTGCAGAGTTTCAGTTATGCCGATGGGAAGATTGTCGGTCTTCTCCACGCCAGTCGCAGGGAGCGTGACGTCACATACGAGCCGTGTAGTCTTTCTCGTTGTGTTTTCTCTACAGCCTTTGTCTGAACAATTGCACAATAAACGGTTGAACTCTTTGCATGAAAAATTATCCTTTAAATCCACAAACAACATATGTGTAATCCAGGGCATATAAAGACCGGGACCAGAAAATAATTATTTTCTCTCCATTGACACCCATTCATATTTTTCGATCTCATAGGTCCCATGAGCCCTACCGGAACGGGCGTGACTTCGCCACTCTATACGGCGCTGTGCAGTTCCACAACCATTACTGTCAACATCCGGCCCCCTTCTTCTTCTACGCCTCTTTTGCTGAACTGCAACTGTCCGGCATCCGGGATAATATACCAGTAACAGGGCTCTCAAGTCTCACGCATTCGGCGTTTGACACACGCAATTCAACCCATGCACACGCTCACACGCCACACTTCGTATTTCTCAAGCAGAGAAATTACCAGGATAGCGCCCACCAATTTGGGCCGCTATTAAACAGTGTTACAGGTAGGAATCAAATGGGTTTCCCGTACGTAGGGTAACCAGACGTCGTCTTTTGCCCGGACATGCCCTCTTTTTGAGACACTTTTAAAAAATGTGTGGCGGAATTTAAAAATCGTCCGGGATTTTATTAAAGCCTCATGCATGTTCTCATTGAATTTGCGTTGCGTTTCTTTGGGTCGTTCGCAAACTAGTTAGGCTACGCCCTCCCCTACTCAGTTCTGTTCGCTTTGCATTGGTGGAAGTGAGTAGGGGGCGTGGTTAAGTAGAGCCTTCAGATTGGACGGTTTGACTTACGCAGTTACCGTTGTGTATTTTTTCTTTTTTACCATTATTGTTTTATAGGGACAAACATTAACAAATTTCTCCCACAGGGGATTGATAACGTTCTATCTATTGAACAGAAAGAAACACTTGGTCATACTTTACATATTTTATCACAGCATTGGCCTACTGAATGCCACAGATATATTTCCAGCATTGGACTGAATGCCACATAAATATATAATTATGTTTTTGCACGTTTGCAACGTTTAAAAGTTCAGGGTATAAAGTAAAAGTATATGCCTCTACTTGTATTGCTTAAGCCAATAGCCTTTTGAGCCAGTGTTTTTTCTGAATATTAGTGTTAAGGGCCAATAATGCTTACTATCATACGTTAGTTACCATGTCTGTGGACACATTTGTATTCAGGCACTAATTAGATTGACTTATGATGGTGTAGCCATGCATGTTGTTTTATTGTTAATATGTCAATTTGTTTTTTATTGAAAATACTTTGTATAGATGCATTATCCCCAAACTTGTCATCGTAACACCTTTGACATTAACATGGCAGATACCTGTGTATTGTTTATCATATGCGGCAAGAGTTTAACAACTCAGTTCCTTGGTAGCACCTACTTACAGTAAGAATCACTTCTGATGGAAAAAATGATGTGTATGAAAAACACTTTTCTTATCTATTGTTACAATTATATTGTTTAAAATGTACGCATAGATAAAAAAAGAATTATAGTGCATAAAAAGTGGCTGGTAAAAAAGATGAGTGGCTGGTAGATTTTAAATCTACCTGCCACAGTGGCTGATAATCAGGAGAGTCTGGAGAATTCTCGTTTGGCTGTTAACGTTTCTGCGCTGATTACTGCAGGATAATATTGCAGCGCCGTCCGGCAGCCTGAGCTGTGTTCCCGCAGCCTCAGCACACGCAATACTCAAACTGTCAACATCGCAACCAAGTCAATTTTGTTTAGAGGGGAGTAAAGAGCAGGGCCTCAAGTGGTACAGCCCAGGTGGGTCTTGAACTGCGATTGGTCAGAAAGACACACACTTTTAAGGAGTTTTTCACCCGCTCCGCATCCAGCTTGTTCCACGTTTTAAGAACCCAGGCTAGGTTATGGCGAACAGGGTCACTCATGTTCCCCCCTGCGGTGTATTCCTTGTCCGCATCCCCTGCCATCCATTGGTCATATCATACGGTTCATGCAGACTGGCTTTGAACGGCTGATTCCATGGATGTACTTTGCGTGTGCCATGTTATGCCGCCGGTGTGGCGATACTCTTTTGTTATGCTGATGAGCTTAAATAAATGGATATGTTGACTACGAAGCAATTATTGAAGTTTAACAATTTGTTCAGCAAACTGACAACCGACAGCTTGAATTTCAGGTTGTACTTTTTATCTCTTGTTGTACGATATTAGGCTATTCTTCTAATGTCTCAATTTGGCTGCTGGTGTATGTGGTGCACTTTCCTATCCTTAAAAATGTACCCACTAAGTAGGCCTGCCCTGACGTGAGTCAGACATCACGATTGGTCTTTCCTTTACCTCTCAAACTACGTTAGAATTTAATGTTCATCAGCCCGGTTTTCAAATTTTCTCGGGGGAGAAACCCCAGAACACCCGTTTTCTAACTTCTGGGCTACAGCCCCGAAGGTTTTCAAATAGTAGCGACGCCCCTGGACAATGGACTAGTATATCTATATAATATTATCCACCTAACAAATACTGTCATTAGATATACAAATTTTAACTTATATCTTATTTC
The DNA here is from genome assembly GCF_031168955.1 of Gadus macrocephalus. Classification (NCBI taxonomy): domain Eukaryota; kingdom Metazoa; phylum Chordata; class Actinopteri; order Gadiformes; family Gadidae; genus Gadus; species Gadus macrocephalus. The sequence goes on from NC_082390.1 coordinate 15,488,130, forward strand.
TAAAATGTTTAAATGGAATGTGGAACATTGCTTCTGGTATTTGATACTTTTCTTCATGATTATTTTTGCTCACTCAACAAAGTGTTGTAGGTAAGGTTCCTGGCTAGAATTTCTTCGTTATTATTTAGATGTGCAATAGCCATTTGTCAGCTATTAGTAAGGGAAATGCTGTGTGATGATATCAGTTTCTTTGTGTCTGCCGCTGTATGAAAAAAAAAAGATTTTCGACCACTCCAAGGTAATACTTATTAGGGAACGGTCAAGGAACATAAAGTGAATAAGAGGTGTCTTTTGGGTTGCTTATTTTCAGTCTTGCTCTCTTCTGCCCTCTCTTTACAACTCTAAAACCTTACTGACGGAACCTTTAATGATTTTAATTTATTTAAAATTGGTCAGGCAGAGATTGTCACTTATCTAATATGTGTTCCTTATTACAGGTTAGATATGGTTTTACACATTCAAAGATACATAGTAATAGAATAAAAAATTAGCTTTTTGTACATGTACATTTAGTCATAAATTAACTTTTTGCAATTCCTAGTAGTTATTCTGAGAGGCTTTAAAGCTATGGGCCCTTTGCTCAAATGTGCCAATTAGTTAAAAGGTTTAAAAAAACAACAACTCACATTTCCATCGGAAAGCTTCAATAAAAAAATATTATAATTGACATTCAAGGTCAAATCAACCTTTGAAATCATGAGGTTTGTGGCTCTAACTGCAAATTATTTTTTACAACCAACAAGTGTTTTGTGTATGCTCAAGACAGAATCAAATATGAGATTATCACATAACATTTGCGTATCATTGAGCAAATACTATATACTACTTCTTGTTGACTAATAGCTTATAATTTATATTATTTTAGAAGTTTTAAATAAAACTGATATCAAAGCATAAACAAGTACACATGTAGTATACGAGTATATATGATGCAAGAATAAATTATACTCCAAGATTGAGGTCCATCGTCTTTTGGGAAAACTTGACATGAAGGAGGGATTATAATGAGATCCAATAAAATAAGCAAACCATCTGACAATCAAGCATAGACAAATGTAAAAGCTCTCAAGGGCTTGATAACAGAAGCAACCTGTACCCATATTTCTAGAACAGTTCGATAGCTCTTTTTTAGATATCCTTTTTGCACTGAGGCAAAGAAAAGAACAGAAGGACAACACTTTAGTTGCACTTGAACATTGATTCCAAATGGATGTTCATTACAACAATACATATCTTATACTCGGAGGGCATATACAGCTTTCAAAGTATAGATATTTTTATTTCTCATTGACTTTTCTTCTCTTCATCCTAATTATCTGCAGTAATACCGTTGTTTTATATGTCATCTATGTACATGAAAGCCTTCACAAACCCATGTATGCTTTTGTTGCCGCTTTGCTTATGAACGCCCTGTTTGGAAGCATAACCGTCTATCCCAAACTTCTTGTGGATCTGCTGTCGGCAACCCAAACTATATCCCGTCCTGCCTGCCGGCTACAGAGTTTTTTAGCATACGTGTATGGTGCTTGCGAATTCACACTGTTGTCAGCGATGGCTTTTGATAGGTATGTATCCATTTGCAGACCTCTCCAATACCACTCCCTGGTTAGGACACAAACTGTCAAATTAATTCTGGTTTTGGCCTTTTGTTTACCTTGTTGTAAAATGGGAATAGCTAGTATTTTGTCAACTAATATAGGTCTATGCAAGTTTGTGTTGATGAGAATTACTTGTGATAACTATTCCCTTGTCAAAGCGGGGTGTGGGGACTCTACTGTAAGCAATGCATATGGGCTATGTGTAATGGTACTTTCTATACTTCCACATGTAATATTTATTGCGTTTTCTTACACAAGAATATTGTCTATTTGTCTGAGGAGCTCCAGGGATTTCAGGACAGGAGCTCTTAACACGTGTCTCCCCCACCTAGTTATATTTCTGAACTTCACCATAATTGCAATGTTTGAAGTCATTCAAAATCGTATTCCTTCTGGCATACCGCATATTGTTCGTCTTATAGTATCTCTCCTGTATGTTGTGATTCCTCCTCTCTTCAATCCTCTTATTTATGGATTTAAAATGCAAGTGATACGTCAATGTCTTGTAGCACTATTCAAGCTGAAATAACTATTTGACAGACAACAGGCTACAAGAAAGAGGACGATTAGAACGGGACGGGAGTTTTTTCTGTGGTTTTGTTTAGCTCTCTTTTGCTCTTTTCTTTGCTCTCTCTTAACAACTATCAAATCTTACCCACAGCACCTTGAAGAATTGTCATTTATTATTAGACTTATCGACTATCCTTATTACAGGTCAGATATTTTAATATACATTCAAATATACATAGTATATGTTTAATAAAACAATGGGCTTTGTGTGCATTCGATTTTTCTTTGATTATGCTTTTGAACTGTCACTCAAAATAATAACTAGGGATGGGCATGATTAATCGACGATCGATTAATTGATCGTTGAAATTCCTACAGAATTGTGCCTATCACACACTTAATTTGCTTGCACGACCCCTCCAATTCTGAGACCAAAGCCAGGACCAAACATCCTAACATGCCATGATAGTAACACATGTCTGGATATTGTAAGAAAGTTCTTCCCGTTACTACTGCGGAGCGTCACATTTAGGGTCTATGGCGTGATATTATTTTTTATGGTTCTCCACCTTGTGAAGCTCTTTATATAGGCCTTAACCTTTTCAGAGAAGCAATAGCTAATGAATTTGAAAGCTATATACCTATATTTTCTTGTTAGAAATACTACAATGATGTCTTGAAACTTTTAATTTACAGCTGATGTGGTTGTAAAATTGTAACGTCTTCCACTCCTAAAAGCTGGATCCTACTCTTCGCTAACATAAGGTAAAGGAGCGTTGGTAACTCCCTCCCAAGTCCTACTTTGAGCTGTGAGTACCTTTAGTGATAGGTTAACTTTAGTGCAATTCCTAGGAGTAATTCCGAGAGGTCTGTTAATTACGGGCCTTGTTGTCACATGTGCCCAACAGATAAAGGTTGGAAAAATCCTCACATTTCTACTGGGAAGTTTCAATATTTTTTATTTTGTTGGGACTTTTAAAATTCACCAGCAAGGGCCTCATACTAAGTGAATTCATTACTGACAATAATCTGGACTCTCTGCATAACTGAGACATGGCAAAAAACACAGAAATATTTTTCACAAAATCAGACCACACCCCCTGGTTATGCATATATTGATAAGCCACGCCTCCGTGGTCCTGGTGGTGGAATAGCCATATTTTTCAGACAAAGCATCACTTCAAGTACAATCTCCTTCCCGGCGACCCCTAATTTGAACATATTGTTTTTAAACTGTCTGGACCCAGACCCCTGGTTGCTGCAGTAATTTATCGCCCCCCCCCAAACCTAACTCAGCTTTCTTATCTGACCTGTCGAAACTCTGTGCCATCACTCCATCCATTCTGCTACTCTGTGACTTTAACATACATGTCGACATACATGTCGCCAAAACCTCTGAAGAAATTCTGGACATCATAAACATCTTCAACTTCATCCAACATGTTGATTTTCCAATCCATAAAAAAGGACACACACTGGACCTTGTCTGCATCACCGGCATCACAATCAGCAATCTGTCCTGCTTCGATGTCACTATCTCTGACCACCTGGCTATCACCATGGACATTCTCATCCCCACACCACAAGTCAAACAAAAGCGCTCTATAACTTTCTGGAATCTCAAATCCATCAATCCGTCCGTTCTTTCCTCCCTCTTGGCCGACACCATCCCTGACTCCGCCCTCTTCAAGAACGCCTCCCCTTTTGACCTGGTCGCAATATTTAATGAAACTCTCCTCCTGGCTCAATCAGCTCACTCAAATCAAAACTAAGATTGTCTCTTTCACTCACTCCACCCCCTGGTACACTGATCATTTTCATCACCTCAAATCCAAGGGCCGCCAACTCAAACGGCTAACCAATACAACTGGTCTCACTATCCACAAAGATGCCTACAAACAACACCAACAGCTCTACATGCCTAGTAACGGGGACGCTGGCGAGTCTAACGCCGCTCTGTATGGCTTGTTTTTATTCAGTATTTTCAATATTTCTCACGATTGCATTGAACATTTTGTCGTTTTTTTTTGGTCTTTAGTAGTTTAGCTAAGTTTACAAGTTATATATAGTCACTTTTCGCTATTGTAAGTGTGCCAGTTTTCTTTATTTTTACGTGTTTTATACGTGGAGTCGTACAGTTGGTGGACGCTGTTGCCTTTTGAACGCTGCTGCTGCTGCTGCTCACCGGAACATCATTCTGAACATTATTTTTTCGTGATTTTCTTTTTCTTTTTCTTACTAGTCTTTTAGCTTTTTATCAGTTTTCTTTTGCTTACTTTCAACACCTTCTGTCTGAAACCCTTCTGGACCTCGGATCGGACTACAAAGTTAAGTTAAGTAACTGCGTCAGTTTTCCTGATTTATTTATTTGGTTCTGAACGTTAAACGTCTGCGTGTTTTGTTTTGTGTTTTGTGCGTGGAGTCGTGCAGCTGTTGGTGGATGACACCTGCTGGCCGGCTAGACTGCTGCTAACCCCCGGCGCCGTCCAACTGGCTTCCCCGTCTCCAGCGTAGCTACAACCGGCTTGCTCCACTCCTCTGCCTCCGCTGTGCTGGCTCTGTGGCTTCACCATAATCGCCTGGATCTACCGCTGGCTTCTTCCGACTTCACAACCTGTGGATTTTTAACCTGTTCCTCTGGATTGCTCTATGTTTGACTCTCACGTAACGAGCGCATCTCTGCCGCTCCGTTACTCGGTAACGGAGATGTTACGTCTACGGATCTTCTCAAGGACCCCCCCACCTCAGCTTGCATCCCACCACGACATTCTCAAACGACCAAAATACATCCACCGAGGCTCTGGACGGAATTTTCAGTACACTCACGCCAGCAACAAAAACATCCGCTCCTTCTGGTCCACTGGGCCCCGCCCCCCTCCTCGCACAGCCCGTACGGTCAGTCCCGTCAATCACAGTGTACTGTCCCCTCTGCTCAAAGCAACCTGCTACACTCCACTCACCTGTCTGAAACTCTGTCTGCTGAACACCAGATCTCTCAGTAATAAGGCCCTTTTGATAAATGACTTTATTGTTGACCAGAGCCTAGACATTCTCTGCCTCACTGAGACCTGGCAACAACCAAATTACTTCTCCCATCTAAATGAGGCTGTCCCACCAGGTTTTTCTTTTATTAGTAAACCCCGGGTTAATGGGAGGGGGGGTGGCCTCGCTCTCCTCCATCGTGATAACATCAAAGTCACCACTGTCACAGTCCCCCTTCACTCCTCCTTTGAATGTCTAGCTGTAAAACTCTCAGGCCCCAAACCCACTATCATTGTCACCATTTACAGACCACCAAAACCCTCCGCCGTTTTCCTCAATGAATTCTCATCACTACTTACATCTGTATGTGCAATGTCCCCCACTGTTATCCTCCTTGGTGATTTCAACATCCACATTGACAACCCATCCTGTACTTTTGCTAATGACTTCACATCACTTCTGGACTGTCTTGGCATCACACAACATGTCAACCTCCCAACCCATAACAAAGGTCACATTCTGGATTTAATCTGCTGCACTGACATCACTCCCACTAACCTTGATGTCGGTCAATTCCATGTAAATGTCAACCTCACCATGTTAAAATAAAGTAACATGTAACAGAACAAAATCACTTTAAAATATATCATCAAGGCCTGTATTTTACAGAACTAAAAGAGTTCAACCAATTTTTCAAAGAAATTGCACCCTTCTCGTTCTCTACCTCAGCTTATGGCAATTAAGAATATTGTGATTTCAATACATCTAATTGAACGATTTTTTTAACAACCATATAGGATCAAAATGTTCGCCCACAACAATGCTCAGCCTCCCTTAAGGGCAGTAGGGGTTTACTTAAGCTAAGTGTAAATTAGTTGTTTGATTTCACGTTTCCATTTCACTGTGGAACCTTGTTAAAGTGGCACAGATTTACAGGACAGCCAATGTCACGTCCGTGACATTTTTTAGAAAAAGTTCTTATCAAACATCCGTTTGAAATGCAACAGTAAACAAACTCTCTGTGCAAAGCTAAATTTAATTTAGGTTATATGTTAAAAATAATTGGCCATTCTACTCCCTTTCTAAATATTATTTTTACCACTTTACTGACGTTACTGTTACGGACGTTACTATACACAATAGCCATGCCAGTGACATTGTTTAATCGGTCAACGTGTTGGATTGAATTAACCCCGATCCATGGTTGTAGCCTATACGTCTATACACGATTATGTTTAGATTTAGCGTACTTCTATGTAGCGACATCTTCGTTCTTGCGATCACGTTATCCCAGAGAATAAATAAATCACGTTCAAGAATAAGTCACGATGTGCAGGCTTAATACGGCTGAAGCCAATAACACGGAGCTGTCCGTCATCAAATATATGGGTTACCCATCGTCATGTGGAACTACTGTTTTCACCTGTGTAGGATACATCGATTGTTTATCAAGAAGTTTGTAAGGTAAGTGTTGTCCATGTTACATTGTTTTGTATGCGCGAGGAGGAGAACAATCGTCTCGTCTCAAGAGCTACGAAGACGTCCCAAACTTTGACAGCTATTCTGCAGATTCCTCTACGTTGTACTGTTAAGGTGAGTAAAGTGAACCTATACGATATTGTAAGTAATTAAGAAGAAACTAAAGTAAAGAGGTGTAAATAGTAGTAGTAGTAGTAGTAGTAGTATTGAAGTGATTGAATACAGACATGGAAGTGATTAAAGTCAATGAATGTATGAATGAATAGCAGCTTGGTAGTTAGCCTAGCGGCCTACAAGCTAAATGAATAGCCAGCTGTCAGTTGGAGCCTACAATATTTTGGTTCATCTCATCTTTATCAGATAGCTAAAGCCTATGATATTTCATCTATATATGTGTCTGTATCCATCATCTGTCACCAAATAGTAGCCGTATTCTGTCATAGCCTACATTAAGTATTATTTTCCCCTATTTGACATGAAGGGTATTTTAGTTATTTGTTGTTAATATGAAGAAAGTAGCAAATGTATTCTATACTGTGTCAACAAAAACAGCCTAGTTGGTCCTTGTAAGATAACAAAATAGATTTCAGTGGTCTAACAGGTAGCCTCTAAAAATTAATTCATGGAATATAGGAAATGATCAGTGAGAGTTTGTAAGGTACCCAGCTAATCAGATTAGGAATGGACACTCAGGACAGAAGCGTTAAACAATAGAAATGGCGGTAAATTGAAATACTTGTTCATTACCCTAAATGTAGTTATAATGACTATATTTTCATTTAAATTGTAGGAAATGGCTAAGACAGCTGCTGAGAGGCAGAAGGCCTATCGTGAGAGGAAGAGAAATTATGAGAGCTTTAAACAGCATGAACGAGAGAGGAAGAAGCTTGAGAGATTAAAGAAGAAAGTGACAAACAAAAGTAGAGGCACGGAGGGAACGGGAGCAAGCAAGGGAGCGACAACGACGCAGGCGTCTACATCTCAAACATTCTCTGCCCAGTCCAACACAGCGGTCACCTGCCTTTAAATCCAGGCAGTCTTTGGGAAAAGCTGTAAAGAAAGTCATCAAAGCACTACCATCAAGTCCAAGGAAGAAGTCTGCTGTCATCCAGAGACTGTCAGTGAAGTTGAACTTTCCGGGTCAAGAAAAGAAGAGGAGAAAATCAGCCCTATCACCTGAGATGACCTCAGCTGTTGTGTCATTCTACAGCAGAGATGACATATCCAGGCAGGCACCAGGAAAAAGGGATGCCGTCATCATCAGAGAGGGGGGGCAGAAAACTAAAATTCAAAAACGTCACATGGCCATGTCCATAATGGAGGCCTATCGTTTATTCAAGGAAGAGCACCCGGAGGATATAGTGGGGAAGTCCAAATTTGCAGAGTTGCGCCCACCATTCATACTCCCAAGAGCAGACACTCCTCGAAATGTTTGCCTCTGTATATATCATGAAAATGTTACACTTTGGATCAACTGTGCCTATAAGCATGTACCAAGGCAGGCATTCAGAAGTGTGGGTAACTACATTGATGCAGTTGTGTGTAGTAGTGAGAGAGCTGAGTGCATGCTGAATGAATGTGATGAATGTGGGGATGGATGTAAATTTCAACAGCTGATCTCCAGCATCCCTGATGAGGAAAAAGACATCAACACCAGCTGGTATACCTGGGAGTCTGTTGAGGGGGTGCAGGTTAAGACGCAAAAGGTTGGACTTTTCAGGGATGTTTTACAAAAGCTGCTTGAAGCTGCCCCCAAGTTCACCCGCCATTCTTTAATTAAACAACAACAGAGCAGATTTTTTCAGGGGAAGATGAGGGAGGGTGATGAAGGATGTGTAGTACTCCAGGTAGACTTTGCAGAGAATTACTCAGTGAGCTACCAAGATGAAATCCAGTCTGCACACTGGAATCAAAGCCAGATTACAGTCTTCACGGCTGTAGCCTGGGTTAAAGGGGAGGCTCAATCCTACGTTGTGGTCAGTGATGAGCTCCATCATGACAAAAAGGCAGTCACAACCTTCCTCACAGGCATTGTGAAGGACCTTCAAGAGAGACACCCAGCAATGAGGGAGCTGCACATTTTCAGTGATGGGGCAGCATCACAGTTTAAGAACAGATTTGTTTGGTTTTTCCTGTCCTCTAATTTGAAGGAAATATTTCCAAATGTGAGCACTGAATGGCATTATTTTGCCACCAGCCATGGCAAAGGTGCAGTGGATGGAGTGGGGGGAACAGTGAAGAGGGCTGTTGGCACTGCAGTGCTTAGCAGACAGGTTGTGCTGATAAATGCAGGTACATTTGCTCAGACTGCTAGAAGGGTCTGCCCTAAGATGGAGGTCTTTCTCATCTGTAAGGATGATATTATAGAGTTCTGTGTGTCACATAAGATCGACAAGTACTAGGAGCTGGTAGCACCTCTTCCAGGTACACTGAACGTGCATTCTGTTGTTCCAGTGTCATGGGGCCAAGTTAAATACAAGCCATACTCCTCAGCGACAGAATCAGCCAAACATACACTGGTCCAGAGCCCTGATGATGATGTGGAGGAATCAAGTGATGATGAGCCTGAAGCCAATCCATCTGAGCAATCGCTTAACATCAAAACGGGTGATTGTGTCCTTGTGACCTACGAGGGCAAGAAGTCCAGGAGGGAATATGTAGGCCTTGTCACAGACTACGACCAACACGGAGTGGAAGTTCAGTTTTTGAGAAAAAATGATGAGCTGGGCTTTGTCTACATCATGCCAACAAAGGAGGACAAGTCATGGGTGGTGAGGAACCAAATTATTAGGCGCCTCAATCCTTTGGTGGACAACAGAGGCAGGCACCACTTCAATGAGGCTGTGCAGGCGGAGTAAGGGGGAAGAAAGATCCTACATTTCTTCATTGTCTACAATACTTTTGACAAACAAACGTGTGAATAAATTATTTATTTATTGATCTTACCTCATGTCATTGTCAATGTTTATTATAATTGTAACACAGAATCTAAAATGAACTGGGATTATGTAACAGACAGACGTTTACGCTGAAATCCATGCTGTTTTGCAGCCATCTTGCAAATCTTATTTAGGAACTTAAAGATTTTAACTGATATTCTGAGGAATTTTTGGTATGGAGGGCTATGATGGTTAAATTGTTGATTTCCCACACAGATGCCATGTGTATTTCAGACGCGTCACATCCATAACGGAATTACGTCACATCCATAACGCTGTTTTTTCCTTCTTATACTCCACATGAAATATAAAATATTTAAAACACAGCAGTTTTTATGTTCAATGTGGACCCCTTTATCATATGGATATCTTCATTTTGATATTAGTCTTAAATGTTCACAGAAATTAATGAAAATGTATAATCACCCAAAAAGCGCTGTAATTTTCCGTCACATCCATAACGCATGTCTTTTATGGCATTTTCTTAAACCTTAAACCTTATATGGGAAAACTGTTTTTTTCTATCAATTCTCCAAGATAGGAAGCCCTGAAAATATGCATCACCTCTTTAAATATTGAAAGAGAAAAAATCTACTAGGTCATTACAGTTGTCATTTTGAGTTAAAATGTCACGTCCATAACGCTGGAATTGCTCTGTCATTGATTTCCCCATCTCCGACCACAAAGCTGTACTTTTTGACATTCATACCCAACTACACAAAACCAAGGAACAACGGACCATCTCCTTCAGAAACATCAAACTTATCATCACCACAGACCTCTCCACCATGATCAGCTCCTACCCCAACCCTCCCCCAGCTTCCTCCCTGACTGACCTGGTGACTCACTACAATAACTGCCTCTCCTCCTCCCTCACCAGGCCCCCCTGAAAACCCGCTCAGTCTCATTCACCCACACTGCTCCCTGGTTCACTCCTCATCTGCGCCAGCTCAAAGCCACTGGTCGTCGACTGGAGCGACTCTACAAGAAGACTCAACTCACTGTACACCGCCAAATGTATTCGGACCACCTCCATCACTACAAGAATGCCCTCACCACTGCCAAAACCTCATACTTCTCCAACCTCATCAACACTGGTACAGGCAACAGCAGAGTCCTCTTCTCAACAGTCAGCCACTTACTTCAGCCTCCTAAATTCCTCCCTCCAGACATTTCCACCACCCAATGCACTGCGTTCCTGGACTTCTTCAGCTCTAAAATCAACACCATTCACCAACAACTGGCCTCATCTCGCACCCCCTCTGATGACCCACCCTGGATGATCACCTCCGGCCAACCTCTCATCAGCTCCCTCTCTGACTTCACCCCAGTAACAGAACAGACCGTTTCAGAACTCATCCGCAAAGCCAAAACCACCACCTGTCAGCTCGATCCACCAACATAATTAACTCCTCCCTCACTACTGGTACTGTACCCCCCCACTCTCAAGCTGGCTGCCATCACTCCCATCCTGAAAAAACCTGGTGCTGACCCAACTGACCTTAACCATTACCGGCCCATCTCCAATCTCCCTTTCATCTCCAAAACACTTGAAAGGGTGGTTGCCGCACAACTACAGTCCCACCTCGACACAAACAATCTCCACGAACCGTTCCAATCTGGCTTCCGTCCAAAACACAGCACTGAAACAGCCCTAGTCAAAATCACCAACGACCTCCTCCTTGCAGCCGACTCTGGATTACTCACCATTCTCATCCTCCTCGATCTCAGCGCAGCATTCGACACCATCTCCCACCCTCTGCTCCTGGACCGCCTGGCTGGCATTGGGATCACTGGTGCTGCACTCTCCTGGTTTACATCCTACCTCACCGGCCGTCAACAATTTGTTCAACTAAGCAACCACAAGTCTGGGTGTTCAGGTGTCTCACTGGGTGTCCCCCAGGGGTCAGTCTTGGGTCCACTCCTGTTCACCACTTAACTCCTCCCGCTGGGCACACTCCTCCATCACCATGGGGTCCATTTTCACTGCTACGCTGACGACACACAGGTCTACATCTCCACCAAACCCACCGCTGCCATCCCCCCCACCTCCCTCATCACGTGCCTGGAAGAGATCCGGAGCTGGTTGAGCAGGAACTTCCTGAAACTCAATGGAAACAAGACCGAGGCCCTGCTCATCGGATCCAAATCCACCCTCACTAAATCACAACACACCCCAGCTCCACTCATAATCATCGATGGATTCCCAGTACCCTTCTCCTCCAAAGTCAAGAGCCTCGGCGTCATCCTGGACAACACGCTCTCATTCGCACCCCATATTCACAACATCACCCGGACTGCATTCTTCCACCTCCGCAACATCGCCAGACTCCGCCCATCACTGACCCAATCCAGCACTGAAATCCTAGTTCACTCATTTGTCACATCACGCATAGACTACTGCAACGCCCTCCTCACCGGACTCCCCACCAAACTCATCAACAGACTGCAGATCATTCAGAACTCAGCCGCCCGGATCATCACCCGCACCAAATCATCTGACCACATCACCCCTGTCCTCATCCAACTTCACTGGCTCCCAGTACACTACCGCATCCAATACAAAATACCTACTCCTCACCTACAAAGCTCTCCACAACCTAGCCCCCAGTTACCTCTGCGACCTCCTCCAAGAATACACTCCCTCCCGCTCCCTCCGCTCAACCTCTGCTGGACTACTATGTATCCCCACATCACGACTCACTACAATGGGTGCCCGGTCATTCAGCTGTTCAGCACCCAGGCTCTGGAACTCCCTCCCCCCACACATAAAACAGTCAGACACCATTACAACCTTCAAGTCACAACTCAAAACTCACCTGTTCAAACTCGCACACAACGTCTAACTGATCACTGTTTTGATTGTTTGTTTGTTTTGTTTTGTCTTGTTTTTGTTTTATTTATTTTTTATTTATTATGTTTATTTATTTATTTTTTCCACAATGTCTTGTTTTTTTAGACGATTTATGATGACTATATGCTCTGTAAGGTGACCTTGGGTGTCTTGAAAGGCGCCTCTAAATTAAATGTATGATTATTATTATTACAAAAACGCCCTCAACAGTGCATGCTCCTCCTACTACTCCTCCGTCATACAATCAGGCAGCAACAACCCCAAGACTCTGTTTTTCACCATAAATAAACTTCTTAAACCTATGGACACCATCTCCAACTCCTTCAATGTCAGTAAATGCATCTCATTCCTCTCACACGTCCAAAGAAAAATTATACACGTTCAACTGACGGCCTCAGTTCTCTACCTGCATCCTGGGTACCATGCCCTCAACCCTAGCCATGGCCTGTCTCCCCTTACTCTTTCCCCTGATCACCTCAGCTATAAACTCCTCTCGGTTCTAGTCCCCCCCGCCCTCAAACTCGCTGCTGTCACCCCCAACTAAATATTCCTGGACTTGACCCTGAAACACTGAGCAATTTCCGACCCATCTCCAATCTCCCCTTCCTCTCGAACAATTTTAGAAAGAACCGTTGCCTCCCAGTTAAAATCACACCTCGACGACAATAACCTCTACGGACCTTTTCAATCCGGCTTCCGCTCCAGACACACCACGGAAACAGCTATTTTGAAAAGGTCACAAATTACATTCTTCTCCCTGCTGACTCTGGTTCCCTCTCCATCCTCATCCTCCTTGATCTCTAGGCCGCCTTCGATACCAACAACCACTCCATCCTCATCTCCCTCCCCCAGTCCTCACTTGGCACCACTGGCACCTCTCTAAACTGGTTCATTTCCTAACTCATTGACATACGCCAATTCAATTCAACTGCAAATACCCCACATCCCCAGTCACTCATGGTATCCCCAAGGCTTCTGTACTCGGTCCCCTACTTTTCATTATCTACTAGGGCTGGGCGATTAATCGAATTTTGATCGCGATTACGATTTTAGCGTCAAACTATCAGAAAATTAACATAATCGAGTTATCCGATTTTTTGTTAATTATTATTATTTTTTTATTTTTTTAATGATTTATAGAAAGGTCAGAACAGCTGGACACATCTGTATATCATTTTAGATTGGAACATTTTCTTTTTGACCATTTTGTGCATTTTTTTAAGGCGTAATTTCAAAGTTCTCAGTTACAACGTTTTTTTTGGGAGAGACATGGTGAATAAACACGTTTTCAGACTCAAAGATAATCGTTTGAATAATCGTGATATCAATATTGACCAAAATAATCGTGATTATGATTTTTCCCATAATCGAGCAGCCCTATTATCTACATTCTCCCACTTGGTCAAATCCTCAGCCAACAAGGCCTCCGTTTTCACTGCCACTCAGATCTACCTCACCACCAAGACCATCTTTGCAGCAACCCATTGCACCCCCACCACCTGCCTCACTGATTTCAAAAAGTGGCTGCAACACAACTTCCTCCAATGAAACTGCAATAAATCTCTCCCCCGCTCCACCCAGGACCTCTCCCTCAATATTGATGGCATAATTGTCCCCCCTTTCACTCTCGTCCGCAACCTAGGTATTATCCTTGACCCCACCCTCTCATTCCTCACCCCTATAAACCAGATTACAAAAACAGCCTTCTTCCACCTCATCACTCGTCTCCGTCCTTCCCTATCACTCTCAGCCACCGAATCTCTGGTCGGCAGCTGAGAGTGCATTCATTTCATCCCGCCTTGATTACTGTATCTCCATCCTATACGGATCATCAAAACACATCCTTAATAAACTGCAATATGGTAAAAATTCTGCAGCCCGTACGCTCACTTCGACCCGCCACTCAGACCACACCCCTGTACTCCACGACCTCCACTGGCTTCCCGTCAAATACCAGATTGATTTCAAAATACTTCTCCTCACATCCGCAATGCCAACACTCTTTCATCATTCAAAACAGCCCTCAAAACACATATTTTCACCCTTGCTAATAACTTTTAGACTTTCTGTTTTGTGTTTGTGTTTTGTTTTTAATTTTGATTAGTATGATTTAGCTGCTACTGTGAAGCATCTTTGAGCATTTTGAAAAGCGCTATATAAATGTGATGTATCATTAATATTATTATTAGAGCTGTCAGTTAAACGCGTTATTAACGGCGTTAACGCAAACCAATTTTAACGGCGTTAATTTTTTAAACGCGCGATTAACGCACATTATTATAAAAAAAATAAATAATGGGCTCAAAACAAAGAAGCAGTAGCCTGACTGCTATGTTCAAGGCATATCTTTGTATGTTCTTGCATTATAGGCTTTTTTTTTGTACCGTCCAGTTTTGATCAGTATATGCCAATGTTGTTATCAATAAAAAAACATTTGCACAAGGCAAGCCGATGCACTTCTCCATGTTGATAAGAGCATTAAAATGAGAAAAATTAATGGGACAAAGAATTCAAGGGATTTTTTTTAGGATTAATCGTGAGTTAACTATGGCCTTAATACGATTAATCGTGATTAGATATTTTAATCGCTTGACAGCCCTAATTATTATATTATAATTATTATATGGATTTGATATTTTTTACAACCATTATGTGTTTTGTGTAAGCTCTAAACAGAATACAAATGAGCTAATCATATAACAAAGGCATATCATTGAGCGAATAAAAAAATACTACTTTTAAAATAAACTGAAATTTAACAACAAACAAAAACATGCATAAATTAGTATACATGATGCAATAATATATTATCGTGAAAGATCTAGGTTGGATCTCTTGGGTAAAACTGGACATGAAGGAGGGACTATAATAAGATCCAATAAAATGAGCAAACCGTCAAACATAGACTGCTGTAAAAGCTCTCAAGGGCTTGATAACAGAAGCAACCTGTACCTATATATTTCTAGAACAGTTCCATATCTCTTCTTTAGATATCCTATGTGCACTGAGGCAAATAATAGAGCAGAAGGACAATACCTTAATTGCACTCAAACATTGATTCCAGATGGATGTTAATTACAACAATACATATCTTATACTTGGTGGGCATGTACAGCTTTCAAAATATAGATATATATATTTCTCAATGACTCTCCTGCTCTTCATTCTAATTATCTGCAGTAATACCGTTGTTTTATATGTCATCTATGTACATGAAAGCCTTCACAAACCCATGTATATTTTTGTTGCTGCTTTGCTAATGAACGCCCTTTTTGGAAGCATAACCATCTATCCGAAACTTCTTGTTGATCTTCTGTCAGCAAAGCAAACTATATCCCGTCCTGCCTGCCGGTTACAGAGCTTTTTAATATACGTGTATGCTGCTTCCGAATTCACATTGTTGTCAGCGATGGCTTTTGATAGGTATGTATCCATTTGCAGACCTCTCCAATACCACTCCCTTGTCAGGAACCAAACTGTTAAATTCATTTTGGTTTTAGCCTTTTGTTTACCTTGTTGTAAAATTGGAATAGCTGTTATATTGTCAACTAATATAGGTCTATGCAAGTTTGTATTGATGAGAATTACTTGTGATATCTATTCCCTTGTCAAAGCGGGGTGTGGGGACTCAACTGTAAGCAATGCATATGGGCTATGTGTAATGGTACTTTCTATACTTCCACATCTAATATTTATTTTGTTTTCTTACACAAGAATATTGTCTATTTGTTTGAGGAGCTCCAGGGATTTCAGGACAGGAGCTCTTAACACGTGTCTCCCCCACCTAGCTATATTTCTGAACTTCACCATAATTGCTCTGTTTGAAATCATTCAAAATCGTATTCCTTCTGGCATACCGCATATTGTTCGTCTTATAGTATCTCTCCTGTATGTTGTGATTCCTCCTCTCTTCAATCCTCTAATTTATGGATTTAAAATGCAAGCGATATCTCAACGTCTTGTAGCACTATTCAAGCTGAAATAACTGTATTTGACAGACAACAGGCTACAAGAAAGAGGACTTTTAGAACGGGACGGGAGGGGAGTTTTTTGGGTGGTTTTGTTTTGCTCTCTTTTGCTCTTTTCTTTGCTCTCTCTTAACAACTCTCAAATCTTACCTACAGCACCTTGAAGAATTGTCATTTATTATGAGACTTAACTAATATCCTTATTACAGGTCAGATATATTAATATAAATTCAAATATACATAGTATATGTTTAATAAAACAATGGGCTTTGTGTCCATTCGATTTTTTTTGGATTATGCTATTGAACTGCCACTTAACATAATAACTTCATGATGTTTCAAGTGCATGAAAATACAACTGTAAAATACTTAAACAGGGTATATGCCTTTTACTACCTTTTTTACTACCTCCACAATATTTCTTACTACCAACACGACATCAAGCAGCGGGGCGGGGGGTATGCAAAGCACCACTTACTACTTACTATGTGGTATAAATGTGACACTGCCGCGATCCCTGTAGCCCTAGTAATGCTGCTGCTGCTGCTAGCACCGCAAAACAACAACAAAGAGAGTAGAGGTCTTCACTCCTGCAGGACGCGACGCAAAATAGTGCAGCGCGGGACAAAAAATTAAAGCTCATTGCGGGAGCGGGCGTGATGATAGAGGTGCATTTGTGGGTGCGGGATGATCCACTGCACTCCCGCAAATCAAATATGAGGGTAAAGTAAAAGATACAAATTATCATGAAGCCCTCATCAATAAGAAAAACCTACTTTTCCAACAACTTTTCCTTCATGGTCGAAGCAGCAGCTGATTCTTTTACCTATCATTTTTCATTTAGACGTGCTGGTACCGACCTGCAGTTTTTATTTTTTTAATATGTGACTGTTTCGTGTTTCAGTTACCGAGGCCTATTTAATGTTTTGTGTGGTTGAAAACATGCAGGCTTACCAAGAAATATGTTACCAATACTGGTAGCCTAATGAATTATGTGCTCGCTCGTTTTTTCCAAGCCAATGGACAGGCCTTTCCTGAGACAGAAAGTAAACATCCATCCTTGCGGGCATTTGCGGGCGGGAGCGGGATATAATATCATAGATGCGGGCGGGAGCGGCACTAAAAATTACAGCTCTTTGCAGGAGCGAGTGGGAGCGGCACTGTACAAGGCGAGAGCGGGAGTGAATATTGTGTCCCGCGCAGACCTCTAATAGATAGCTGCTCCCCCTTCGCATGAAGCCGCTGCTGGTGAATGCTTGTTGTGTGATTTAATCGCTTTAATGCCGTTCCATGTCACATTGATCGTTTTTTTGCACAATGAGCAAAAAGCTTCTCGGTCATTTCCCATCACAGGTTTCAACCAGTCTTTAAATGTCGGGTCGTCAACCCATGTTTGCAAAAACTTGCATTTACCCATTCTCTCATAGAGCTAGAAACTCAGCCGTACAGACCTCTGAGGGGAAAAGGCGGAAAATGTTGCTGGTGTTAAACCGAATTCTACGTCCCACCGAAAAGTGTGACCCCAGGGGGCGCTGTTGTACATTTTCTGCAACATACACGTGGATTATAACAAAAACATAATTAAAACATAAGATCTCCGGTGGGTCTTTCTTTTCTTGATACTAACATTAATTCTAAACAGCATTTTACACAGAAGCCTACAATAGGAAATTCTCAAAGGTAAATCAGCGGAATTTAACCATGACTGTAGCTTTTTATGGGGAAAGAAGCAACGGTGAAGGACCCTACTAAATGCCCTATCCATTGTATGGGTCGGTGAAATGCTAATCAAATCAAGCAAATGTATTTATTAAGCACCTTTAATAAAAAGGTAATTGGTTGGGGGGATCTTATGTTTCAAGTATGTTTTTGTCATGCCTGTCTACGCTTCAAACTGGTGCATATTGCAGAAAATATGCAACAGCGCCCCCTGGGGTCACACTTTTCGTTGGGTCGCAGAATTCGGTGTAACACAGGCGTCGCTATAGCAACCAGCGACGCCAACTCTAACGGCTACTTAGTTCAGGTCCTGTTAGCACCGTAAACTGTATTTTTTAGGCTAGATGAAGTTAAAACATGGAAACAAAAAAATGGAAACTCATTTTATATTGAGGTGGTGGTGAAAAATGTACTACCAAGTCAAATTGCGTTTGTTACCTTTTACTACCTTTCAAGGGCCTTAATTTTACATTTAATTTTTTACTACCTTTTACTACCGCGCGGACACCCTGTTAAAATACTGTAGCTCTTTACACACGCATTCTGACGAGTACTGAGAAAAATTAAAAATCAAAAGAAAAATCAAAAACTGTTAAATGCATGTGATGATCACAGATAATGACATAAAAGTGAAATATATAGTTCAGTACATCAAAAACTTCAAATGGCAAAGATGGTGCCAAAATGACCAATTTAGAGAGTCTGCCTAAATAGTCATTACTAATACCTCTGTAATTTTGCTCTGCTTAACTTTATGATGATCAAACTTTGCAGAGATAATGTTCACGCCTTGTGCTATGATTTGATTTAGAATTTTAGCTTCATCAGCATCATTTCAAAGAGATATTCATAGAAGTGTGATTTTTTTGGGCGGAATTGAAATCTGTCATTCATGCTTGTGTGCCAACTTAATTTACTCTGAGCCAGTGACATAAATACAGATACTTACACATCTGAACACATTTCACAAGTGTTCCCTTTATAATGACACCACAATTATTCAAATAGACCTTGTAGATGCAGAGATATTCTCTTTTCATTTTGGGCATGTCATTTTCAAGCAGAAACCTAAAAAATAGGCTGGAGTTTAACAGGTTAAAGCCCTCAACAACCTGGCCCCTCCCTACCTCTCTAACCTTCTCCACGCCATACCCCTGCCCGTTGTCTCAAGTCCGCTGATGTCAACCGTCGCCAACCCATCGGGACCAATCTTGCTGCAGCCCCCCCCCCCCCCCCCCCTCTGGGATGCCCTCCCCAACGACATCCACAATGTCAACACTGTAAACATTTAAAACAGCCCTCAAAACACACCTTGCTTTTAACTTTTAAACTTACTGATTTGCTTGTTTTTGTTTTGTTTGTTATTTTGATTAGAATGATTTAGCTGCTATTGCGAAGCGTTTTTGAGCATTTGGAAAAGCGCTATATACATTTGATGTATTATTATTATTATTACATGGATTTGATATTTTTTACAAACAACATGTGTTTTGTGTATGCTGTACAAAGAAATAAAATATGAGCTCATCGTATAAAGAAGGCATATCATTGAGCGTGTAAAATACTACTTTTTAAATGAACTGAAATTAAACAATAAACAAAAATATACATACACAAGTATACATGATGCAATAATATATTATCCTGCAAGATTAAGATCTAGGTCCATCCTCTTTAGTTAAAACTGGACATGAAGGAGGGATTATAATGAGATCCCCTGAGAATTAGAAAAACAATAAAATTAGCAAACCGTCAGACAGACTGCTGTAAAAGCTCTCAAGGGCTTGATAACAGAAGCAACCTGTACCCATATTTCTAGAACAGTTCCATATGTCTTTTTTAGATATCCTTTGTGCACTGAGGCAAAGAAAAGAACAGAAGGACCATACCTTAATTGCACTTGAACATTGATTCCAGATGGATGTTACTTACAACAATACATATCTTATACTTGGAGGGCATGTACAGCTTGCAAAATATAGATATTTATATTTCTCAATGTCACTCCTGCTCTTCATTTTAATTATCTGCAGTAATACCGTTGTTTTATATGTCATCTATGCACACGAAAGCCTTCATAAACCCATGTATGCTTTTGTTGCTGCTTTGCTGATGAACGCCCTGTTTGGAAGTATAAGCGTCTATCCAAAACTTCTTATAGATCTGCTGTCAGCAACCCAAACTATATCCCGTCCTGCCTGCCGGCTACAGAGTTTTTTGGTATACGTGTATGGTGGTTGTGAATTCACACTGTTGTCAGCGATGGCTTTTGATAGGTATGTATCCATATGCAGACCTCTCCAATACCACTCCCTTGTCAGGACACAAACTGTCAAATTAATTTTGTTTTTGGCCTTTTGTATACCTTGTTGTAAAATTGGAATTGCTACTATTTTGTCAGCTAATGTAGGTCTATGCAAGTTTGTATTGATGAGAATTACTTGTGATATCTATTCCCTTGTCAAAGCGGGGTGTGGGGACTCAACTGTAAGCAATACATATGGGCTTTCTGTAATGGTGCTTTCTATACTTCCACATGTAATATTTATTGCCTTTTCTTACACAAGAATATTGTCTATTTGTCTGAGGAGCTCCAGGGATTTCAGGAGAGGAGCTCTTAACACGTGTCTCCCCCACCTAGCTATATTTCTGAACTTCACCATAATTGCTTCGTTTGAAGTCATTCAAAATCGTATTCCTTCTGGCATACCGCATATTGTTCGTCTTATAGTGTCTCTCCTGTATGTTGTGATTCCTCCTATCTTCAATCCTCTAATTTATGGACTTAAAATGCAAGCGATATCTCAATGTCTTGTAGCACTATTCAAGCTGAAATAACTGTATTAGACAGACAACAGGCTACAAGAAAGAGGACTTTTAGAACGGGACGGGAGGGGAGTTTTTTTGGTGGTTTTGTTTTGCTCTCTTTTGCTCTTTTCTTTGCTCTCTCTTAACTCTCAAATGTTACCTACAGCTCCTTGAAGAATTGTCATTTATTATGAGACTTATCTAATATCCTTATTACAGGCCAGATATGTTTACATACATTCAAATATACATAGTATATGTTTGATAAAACAATGGGCTTTGTGTGCATTCGATTTTTCTTTGATTAAGCTTTTGACACTCAACATAATAACTGCATACTGTTTCAAGTGTATGAAAATACAATTGTATTAAAATACTTAAGTTAGATTTGTTTAGTCAATACTGATGTTGTAAACTCTGTTATGTATCATTTATAGACTAAAAGTTGCTAAAAATGATCAGTCATCTCCGTCCTCCTACAAAGCGATTGGACAGGTCTGCCAAATATACAAATGTCCCACAGCATCTGATCTGCAAAAGCCAATCTACAACCTTCTCAGAAATCTTCCACGCCCAGTCTCGTTTCCTCTGACTGTTCGTCTGTCTGCTGGTCTGCCTGTAGAAGGTCGCTCGAGCAAGAATAGAGAGTGTGTTTCTATCGGCAGAGCTTTTTTATTTTTTGTATTCCTCATTATTTTTCAGTTAAAACTTTTCTTTTCCAATGTTCAATACATATAAATTAGCATTGCCAAGGGTTAACCGACATTTTTACAAGTTTAGCTATTTTGACCCTGCCTACAGTCAAATTGTAATTGTTTCTCACAAATATGGAATATTGGTGTTCTGTGAATAATATTTTATTTAAAGTAACATTTGTAAAACATGAATTTAGGGGCACGCCTGTTTGCTGTGGGGATTGGTAAATAATGGGGCTCAATTCATCTCATTATCTATCTGAGCTAAGGTTCCTGCAGAATTATGCATGTCACACACTTAATTTGCTTGCACCGACCCCTCCAATTCTGAGACCAAAGCCGGGACCATACATCCTAACATGCCATGATAGTAACACATGCCTGGATATTGTAAGAAAGTTCTTCCTGTTACTACTGCGGAGCGTCACATTCAGGGTCTATGGAGTGACATTATTTTTTATGGTTCCCCACCTTGTGAAGCTCTTTATATAGGCCTTAACCTTTTCAGAGAAGCAATGGCTAATGAATTTGAAAGCTATATACTTATATTTTCTTGTTAGGAATACTTAAATAATGTCTTGAAACTTTTAATTTACAGCTGATGTGGTTGTAAAATTATAACGTCTTCCACTCCTAAAAGCCGGATCCTACTCTTCGCTAACATCAGGTAACGGAGCGATGGTCACTCACTCCCAAGTCCTACTTTGAGCTGTGAGTACCTTTAGTGATAGGTTAACTTTAGTGCAATTCCTAGGAGTAATTCTGAGAGGCGGGCCTATTAATTATGGGCCTTGTTGTCACATGTGCCCAACATGTTCCCCAAAAATTGGGACAATTCAAAGTCAATTAAATCTTTGAAATCATGAGGTTTTTGGATTTAACTGGATCACCAGTAAACCTCTGGGGCTACTGCGCTAACTCCAGTCCTCAGTTAGACGTGTGATTGTCCATGTCGGAACTGCGACACAGCTCATCAGCAGACAGAGCTCATCAAAAGATTCGATTTCATAAGCTCCTGTGAGAAGAGCATCTACATTTCTGGTCCCATCCCCTCTCTAGGATGTGGTGTGGGGCGTTTTAGCAGACTCCTAAGCCTCGACACCTGGATTCAGTCCACCTGCACAGCTCTCAAATTTGGTTTCATTGACAATTTCAATCTGTTTTGGGACCGTTCTGATTTCTTCAGGCCAGACGGTATTCACCAAAACTGACGGGGTAACCAAATGCTAGCGGCTAACCTACAGCACACTGTTCAATCTGATCAACAACACGTGCATCATGACTGTTTACCCCATTCTCCCTGGAACATCCATCTTCACCTCTGCCCACTCAGAGCACTGTTCCCCCTGTCAGTTCCCCCTGCCGGACACATCTGTCACTGACACTGGCACAAGAAATACTCCCAATACAAACCATCATCAGCCACAGAGACTCCCTAAACAGCACACAATCCCTAACCAGCAAGGGCCTCATACTCAGTGAATTCATTGCTGACAATAGCCTGGACTCTCTGCATAACTGAGACATGGCAAAAACCACAGGAATATTTTTCACTAAATCAGACCACACCCCCGGGATATCCATACATTGATAAGCCACGCCTCCGTGGCCCTGGTGGTGGAATAGACATATTTTTCAGACAAAGCATCACTACAAGTACAATCTCCATCCCGGCCCCCCCCTAATTTGAACACATTGTTTTTAAACTGTCTGGACCCAAACCCCTGGTTGCTGCAGTCTTTTATCGCCCCCCCCCCAAACCTAACTCAGCTTTCTTATCTGACCTGCCTAAACTCTGTCCCATCACTCTATCCACACTGGACTTAAACATACATGTCGACTCGACTCCAAAACCTCTGAAGAACTTCTGGACATCATAAACATCTTCAACTTCACCCAACATGTGGATTTTCCAATCCATAAAAAAGGACACACACTGGACCTTGTCTGCATCACCGGCATCACAATCACCAATCTGTCCAGCTTCGATGTCACTATCTCTGACCACCTGGCTATCACCATGGACATTCTCATCCCCACACCACAAGTCAAACAAAAGCGCTCTATAACTTTCTGGAATCTCAAATCCATCAATCCGTCCGTTCATTCCTCCCTCTTGGCCGACACCATCCCTGACTCCGCCGTCTTCCAGAACGCCTCCCCTTTTGACCTGGTCGCAATATTTAATGAAACTCTCCTCCTGGCTCAATCAGCTCACTCAAATCAAAACTAAGATTGTCTCTTTCACTCACTCCACCCCCTGGTACACTGATCATTTCCATCACCTCAAATCCAATGGCCGCCAACTTGTTCAGCTAACCAATAGAACTGGTCTCACTATCCACAAAGATGCCTACAAACAACACCAACAGCTCTACAAAGACGCCCTCAACAGTGCTTGCTCCTCCTACTACTCCTCCGTCATACAATCAGGATCAACAACCCCAAGACTCTGTTTTCCACCATAAATAAACTTCTTAAACCTATGGCCACCATCTCCAACTCCTTCAATGTCAGTAAAGGCATCTCATTCCTCTCACACATCCAAAGAAAAATTGACATTATACACGGCCAACTGACCTCCTCCACCTCCACTGTCTCTTCTCCGACCTCCACCGCCCCCTCCTGCCATTCACCCAGTCTCCTCATTCACTGAAATCACCCCAGCAGACCTACCTGCCATACTCACTGGCATGTAAATCTCTACCTGCATCCTGGATCCCATGCCCTCAACCATAGCCATGGCCTGTCTCCCCTTACTCTTTCCCCTGATCACTTCAGCTATAAACTCCTTTTGGTTACTGTCCCCCCCCGCCCTCAAACTCGCTGCTGTCACCCCCAACTAAAAAAACCTGCACTTGACCCTGAAACACTGAGCAATTTCCAACCCATCTCCAATCTCCCCTTCCTCTCAAACAATTTTAGAAAGATCCGTTGCCTCCCAGTTAAAAATCACACCTCGACGACAATAACCTCTACAGACCTTTTCAATCCGGCTTCTGCTCCAGCCACACCACGGAAACAGCTCTTTTAAAAAGGTCACAAATGACATTCGTCTCTCTGCGGACTCTGGTTCCCTCTCCATCCTCATCCTCCTTGACCTCTCGGCCGCCTTCGATATCATCAACCACTCCATCCTCATCTCCCTCCTCCAGTCCTCACTTGGCACCACTGGCACTGCTCTCACCTGGTTCATTTCCTATCTCTCTGACATACGTCAATTCAATTCAACTGCAAATACCCTACCTCCCCAGGCCCTCATGGTAACCCCAAGCCTTCAGTACTCCATCCCCGACTTTTCATTATCTACATACTCCCACTTGGTCAAATCCTCCGTCAACATGGCCTCCGTTTTCACTGCTACGCCGATGACACTCAGATCTACCTCACCACCAAGACCATCTTTGCAGCAACCCATTGCACCCCCACCACCTGCCTCACCGATGTCAAAACTTGACTGCAACAAAACTTCCTCCAACTAAACTGCAATAAATCTCTCCCCCGCTCCACCCAGGACCTCTCCCAAGATATTGATGGTATAATTGTCCCCCACCTCCACAACCTAGATATCATCCTTGACCCCACCCTCTCATTCCTCCCCCGTATGAACCAGATTACAAAAACAGCCTTCTTCCACCTCATCACTGGTCTCCGTCCTTCCCTATCACTCTCAGCCGCCGAAACTCTGGTCTACGCATTCATTTCATCCCACCTTGATTACTGTAACTCCATCCTATACGGATCATCAAAACACTTACTTAATAAACTGCAATATGTTAAAAACTCTGCAGCCTGTACGCTCACTTCAACCCGCTGCTCAGACCACACCCCTGTCCTCCACGACCTCCACTGGCTTCCCGTCAAATACCGGATTGATTTCAAAATACAACTACTCACCATAAAGCCCTCAACGACCTGGCCCCTCCCTACCTCCCTAACCTTCTCCACGCCATACCCCTAGCCGTTGTCTCAAGTCCGCTGATGTCAACCTTCTCCACCCCATCTGGAACAATCTCCAGTCCTGGGGAGACAGAGCCTTTGCTGCAGCCCCCCCCCCCCCCCCCCCCTCTGGGATGCCCTCCCCACAACGACATCCACAATGTCAACACTGTCAGCATTTAAAACAGCCCTCAAAACACACTTTTAACCCTTGCTTTTAACTTTTAAACTTTCTGATTTGTTTGTTTGTTTTTGTTTTGTTACTTTGATTAGTACGATTTAGCTGCTATTGTGAAGCGTCTGGCATTTGGAAAAGCGCTACATAAATTTGTACAAAGAAATAAAATATGAGCTGATCATATAACGAAGGCATATCATTGAGCGTATAAAATACTACTTTTAAAATAAACTGAACTTAAACAATAAACAAAAACAAACATACATGAGTATACATGATGCAATAATATATTATCCTGCAAGATTAAGTTCTAGGTCCATCCTCTTTAGTTAAAACTGGACATGAAGGAGGGATTGTAATGAGATCCCCTGAGAATTAGAAAAACAATAAAATGAGCAAACCTTCAAACATAGACTGCTGTAAAAGCTCTCAAGGGCTCGATAACAGAAGCAACCTCGACCCATATTTCTAGAACAGTTCTATACGTCTTTTTTAGATATCCTTTGTGCACTGAGGCAAAGAAAAGAACAGAAGGACCATACCTTAATTGTACTCGAACATTGATTCCAGATGGATGTTAATTACAACATTACATATCTTATACTTGGAGGGCATGTACAGCTTGCAAAATATAGATATTTATATTTCTCAATGACTCTCCTGCTCTTCATTTTAATCATCTGCAGTAATACCGTCGTTTTATATGTCATCTATGTACACGAAAGCCTTCATAAACCCATGTATACTTTTGTTGCTGCTTTGCTGATGAACGCCCTGTTTGGAAGCATAAGCGTCTATCCAAAACTTCTTATAGATCTGCTGTCAGCAACCCAAACTATATCCCGTCCTGCCTGCCGGCTACAGAGTTTTTTGGTATACGTGTATGGTGGTTGTGAATTCACACTGTTGTCAGCGATGGCTTTTGATAGGTATGTATCCATATGCAGACCTCTCCAATACCACTCCCTTGTCAGGACACAAACTGTCAAATTAATTTTGTTTTTGGCCTTTTGTTTACCTTGTTGTAAAATTGGAATTGCTGTTATTTTGTCAACTAATATAGGACTATGCAAGTTTGTGTTGATGAGAATAACTTGTGATAACTATTCGCTTGTCAAGGCAGGGTGTGGGGACTCAACTGTAAGCAATGCATATGGGCTCTTTGCAATGGTACTTTCTATACTTCCACATCTAATATTTATTGTGTTTTCTTACACAAGTATATTGTTCATTTGTCTGAGGAGCTCCAGGGATTTCAGGAGAGGAGCTCTTAACACATGTCTCCCCCATCTGGTTATATTTCTGAACTTCACCATTATCATTATGTTTGAAGTCATTCAAAATCGAATTTCTTCTGGCATACCGCATATTGTTCGTCTTATAGTATCTCTTCTGTATGTTGTGATTCCTCCTCTGTTCAATCCTCTCATGTATGGATTTAAAATGAAAGAGATATCTCAACATATTGTAGCACTTTTCAAGCTGAAATAACAGTGTTTGTCAGACAATGAGCTACTCTAGACAGAGGAATATTATTACTTCACTTCAATCTGAAACCAAAAAGATAAAATGCTGGTTTTTGAGAATATCTTGTGTTTGACAGTGCACCTTTTTCTGTAAAACGTTGCCAATTTTAAGCCACTCAAATGGCAGGAGAAGTCTTGCGCTCTCGCTTTTTTTTGCCCTCTCTTTACCCTCACAAATCGTACCTGCAGCACCTTGCATTTTCATTCATTATGTGACTTATCTAGTATGTCATAACAGTTATGGTAACATACAATTAAATTAGGGCTGTCAAATTAATAAAAAAATTAACGCAGATTAATCGCGCTTCTATAGTGCCCTTTGACCCGGTGGGTCATTTGCGTTGAAACAAGAAGACTCTGCTCGGCCCCGTGAAATGAAAATTTAAGTTTAAACAACTGTAAATAGCAACACCGTTATCTGTAATCTCTTTAGTAAGGAATTGAATCTTGAGTGAGATGGAAATGTTATTAATTTGATCTTAAAATGCACCGTATGTTAATGAAAGACATGTTTTAAATAAAAGAGACATTGAACTTTAAAGACCATTATGTCTATTATTCATTAGAATCACTCATCTGCCATAATTTACTTGAATTAAATTATTTTGAAATACTTTCTCGGAAAAATGCAAGCATTAATTGAGATTAATTAATCACAGAGCCTGTAATTAATTAGATTCTTTTTTTTAATCCGTTATATTTCGTTTGTCGCCTGAGGTTAGATTTTCTGCCGACATTTAGAAAACTATTTTTTTTCTATATTAAGTTTTACATCTATTTAACTATTGGGTAGACATGAGACCACAACAGTGAATAGTTCCTCCCTGTGTATTTCCCTTTCTTCCAAGACAGAATCCCCAGAAAAATGTACAGGTAATAATTACATTTTAAAGACTCTTATGTAAACATTTTTTGGTGGTGCAGAATTACAGCCACTACGAGCCAGTCGCACATTGAGCTTTCCCCAAAGGCGCCGTTTCGGTGTCTGTAGCTTTGATGCAAATGAGGAGGAGAGAGGCGGGTCAAGGAGGAGGGTGGGGGTGTGGCCCTGAGCAGCTTGCAGGCAAGGTACCATGCACTCTGCTTACAGTGGATGTATTGCAATGGCGAGGCGCACACAGCCTTTAGCCGTGTTCTGTAAATATTCTAGAACACACGGGATTCCTGGAGCTCTATATCTAAATAATATCATATAATACATAGATATCTATATCATATAATACATATTATCACGGCCAAAAGCTGTGTGCGCCTCCAGACCATATTATGAATCACAAACGCCTTGTTAGGGTTCTCCCACGTCTCTGGTTCTTCCACTTCCACATAAATCTGAAGTAGACTGAACCGCCCGCTGCCTGCTGCCGGCTGCCCGCTGCCGGGCGGTGGTGTCTTTCGCGGCGGTGGTGCCTCGCGGGAAACCGGCTGCAGGCAGCATGTCGCAGTTCATGTACTTCAGGGAGTCAAAGCCAAAGTTCCTTTGAGCTAGATAACACTGAGCTAGATTAGTTTATTTGGAGAAAACAGCCAGAGTAAACTAGATTTTGAAAATTGTTGAGATGTAAAGGGAATTTAACAAAAAAAAATATATATATCTTAACCTAGTTTTAACAAAGATAATACGTTCTTTAATAATACTATATTGATTAAGTTAACTTGTATTTTTGTCTTTGAAACTAATTCAGATACGTCAGACTCTTTGGCGACGCACACACACCCTTATCGAGTCTCTCACCTGACACAGAAGAGCATGTTGTCCTGTGTGTTGCAGAGCAAGGCGTTGCTCAGGGCCTCTGTGAGCGGGTCTGGCCGGAACACCACAATGGGCATCATCTGCAACAGAGGACTATGGGTGCGAGAAGCATGGAGGTGGACTACAATAGCAGCAAGACCCAGTAAATGGGAAGTGGTCAGCGATGACCCCTTAGGACAGATAGGGGTAAAGAAAAGAAGAAGATATATATTATATGGGAAACAATTCACTAGACCAGGGAAATGTTGAGCATCGAAAATCAGATGTGTATGAATGAAAAGCTAGTGCTTCATGTTACCTGGTTATGAAACAGGTCCCAGAGTCTGTGCATCAGGACAGAGACTAGCTCTGTGTGACCAAGCAGGACATCGACATACTGGGCTGCCCACTGACTTTGTCTAGAGAAATGCACAGGAGACATGTTGAACTATGATACAAGTAGGTTGAACTCTTCATGTAAAAAAAACAACATAATAACGAGTTCAACATATGTGTCCACCACAAAATAGACAATGTAGTCCCCCAGATATCATTTTTTGGATAGAAGTTGTATGGCAACTTGCATTGTCAACTAGATTTGTAATTCCTTTATAAACTACGTGTTCTCTTTGTACATTAACAATAAAAAAGTAAATGTTAATTTGTGAAATATATTTGTTTAAAATGTAAAATACAATTCAACGATGGTTGTAATAATGCTAAAAGGATGTTACAGAGATTATAGATAAGGATTATTTAAAAAGGACCTCAGTAGAATATGCAACCGCCCTCTCCATCTAATATTACAAGGAGTGTCCGATTTATTGATCACTAAAATGCATGAAGTGGATAATAATACTATCATTGGTGCATGTGTAGCCTAAGGCCCCTGGGGTGGAGGCTCCTACCTATTGGGTGGACTAGATGCATCTAAAAGACACTGGCAGAAGGTTCTCAGGATACTGTCGACCACCTGGGGAACACAATGGAGACAACATGTGAGATGAGAACCTATACACACAACCAGACAAAATGACATCACTCGTCATTTGTCATCAAGCCTGCACTGGCTTGCACCAACAGAGAACTGAAGGAACCGTGATTCAAGCCGTATGCATACTTTGACATGCAGCTTGCACGTCAGAGGCTCATCTACGTGAAGCTTGATGACCCGCTGTTCGTCCGTGCCGCTGGCCCGGTCTGGGAAGATAACGCCCAGGGTGTGAGAGATCCTGGCCAGCTGTGCAGAGAACTCTGTAGGGGGTGTGACCACCAGAGGAAGTAGACTGGAAATTTACATTTGGTACATTTTAAGCAGATGATTTTATCCAAAGTAAGAATGAGAAGAGTTGAAGCATACAATCAAAATTGTAGTACTAGTCACATTTCAAGACCAACTTTCTAAAAACAAAGTGCAGAACAGTGATAACGTTTACAATTAGAAGGTTGGTTTAAAAAAAGTGTATAGCTAATTAATGCGACATTTTGTGTGGCTTTTTTGTTTAGTGACTGAGCGCGTCTGCCATATGTCTGGGTCAGGGTGAGCTTGTGCATGTTCATGCGTATGCGCGTTCTGTTTCCACTTACCTCCATCTTCACCCACTCTCACCAGCCTCCTAAACGCTTTCAGTTGAACATTCAACCCCTCCAGAGGATCACTATCATCACCGTCATATTTCTCTATACATGATGTCCCTTTCTCTGGGAACCCAAAACACATTCAACTCAGAGTCCCCTTACACACAAATATACAAGCAAGTATGTCTTAGAAAATGAACGAATAATACAAAATCAGTGTTAACAACTATCTGCAGAGGGGTATGGTTTCATTCCACAAGCATGCACGTGAGCACACACACACACAGACACACACAAAAGTATAAGTTAGTTAGTTCAATGTAACCAATTGGCTAACAATACTATCTTAAGGTTAATGGGTGAACAAAGTATAACTAGCAAAACAAAGATACATATATAGAGTTGACCATTGCCGCTTCATAGTAGTAGTAGTACACAGAACATAAAAGGAGATCAAATAAGATACCCACTGTTCTGCTGTCTCTGCCTCTGACATGCCTCAACATAGGAAGAGTACTGGCCGGCAGGGATCTTCTCAGTTCTGAAGCAAACACAAACATTATTCAAACAATGATTGATTGTTGTACGAAGGATTCTGTGTGGGCCGTCTGTGTAGACAGTTTGACTTCGATTTTCAGTTGGCCAAAATCAAAATCAAATAGGATATGTGATGTTATAAAATATATCACACTTTCTGATGTTGCATGTTTCACATTTTGTTACTCACTTTTTTAGGGCATCTATGAAAGTCATCTTAAGGTCAGCCTTCAAAGGAAGCTACAAACAGTCATATACACAGAGTTAACATTTTGAAGACTCCAGCAGGACAGTTAGAACAGTACCAAACTCTTGTACCTGTAACTGCCTGATTAATTAACTCAAATGTATTTTGCCATTTTATGTTTTACTATTTTGTTTCCAAATCCCATATGTGAATTGAGGTACTGTGAAACATGGATTGCAAAGCTAATATTCCATGCAGTCGGGTCAGACTAAAGACGCTTGTGTCTCACCACACGTGGCGTCAGCAGGGCTGGGAGAAACCGGTTGAGGAAATACGGCCTCCGGAATATACTGTTCACAGAGATTAGAAAGAGGCGGTCAACCATCTTTAACTCAGTCATTTTACATCTCCCATTGTGGTGTACGGGTTGGGTCAAGGTGTAAATAAGTGACCATAATATTTTATTTATTGTACTTTATATTTACACTTAGATTGTGAATACAGTGATAGCAAAAGAAGAAGCTGCTATGAAGCATGTAGGGTCATAATCTGCCGCATAAATACCTGGCCTCCATTACTGTGGCAGAGATTCTTCCTGTGGTTGTAAACAGAGACAATGCCCTCTCCACATCCTGTAAGGCTTGACACTGGTGCTAAGGAAATAGTAACCCACATACACCAGCAAACACTCATCAAAGACCCAGTATCAACCAAGTTGTATTGTTTCAAGCAGTCACAAAAGTGCATTATTTGAGCCCAACCACTAAGAGTCACTGTTACCTTCCCCGGTTCTCCAGTGGCCCCAGAAACATCTTCGTACATACTCATGTCCTCCACTGACACCTACAGAAGGAATGCTATTAGGAATCTGGCCTAGGTATTTAGCTATTTGTCTAGATAATTGAGTGTTTATCTAGTTGAACACAGGGCTCACCTTGAGGTCGGCCAGCCTTGTCTTAGCGAGGGAGACGTACTCCTGCAGCAGGCTGCGGTGTTTCACTGCTGTGTAGGGGGGATGCAGCAGGTGAACCTACGACACGAAGGATAGGAACATGCACATCCGAGCTGAGCAGATGAGTAGGATGATGGAAATTGTGGTGGCTGGGATCAGATCACTTGTACGGTGTACCTACGCACAGGTTAACCTCTAGAATCTTGTTGGTTAAAGCTATAGTGGTGTAGGGTTATAACAAGGGTTACCTTGAGGTACTGAGGGGGGTCAAAGGGCACCAGATCGGACAGGAACTTCAGCAGGAACACCAAAGATTTCTTGCTGCTCCCATGGTAACTGCTATGTCCACCAAAAGATAGCTAATATAAAGAAGAAAGAAATGATACATTAAGTGTGATATGTGATAATAAAGTAATTTTAAACAATCAGCATAAAGTTCTAAAAGGTTTTTAAAAGAAAATTGTGAGGAAAAGTAAATTCAAGTAAAATGTACTGTTGTCACTGGTTTCGTTTGTGATCAGGGGTATATTGTTAAATTTAAAAACAAAAGAAAAATTAGATCATGAAGGGCCGAAACGCACTCCAAAAATAAATTTGATAATCCCATGTGGCTCTTGGTCTAAATCAGTGCAGATATAGCTGTTCTGGGGCAGGAGTGGACAGTGGTTGTGTGGGACTTGGGTCAGTGTAGGACCAACCTTGAACCATTCGCTGTAGGAGGGGAAGAAGCTGGGGCCCTCCAGGGCCCCCTGGCGAGCCAGCAAGAAGGCTGTGATCATGTTTTCTAGATCATAGCTTTCAAATGCTGAAGCCAGCAACTTGCCCAGCATTTCTGGTAGCGGCAGAGAGAGTTGGTATTTATCCTTCAATCCAACGCATTGGATTTTACTAAATGCATTTCCAATAACAAATACATTCAACACACACCGTAACTAAGAAGTCAACTACATTAAACGATAATGATCATGATATTATGTAGGGACCTCTGAGGCAGGGCTGGGCATTGGGGTTGAAGACCAGCAGGGTGGACAAGAAGCTGAGGACGTTCTGCCAGTTTACTTCGTGAGTCTCCAACACCTGCTGCAGCTGAATGAGCAAGTCCTCCACACTGAAGACTATGGCCAGCTGTATGAGGCGTGCAACACACACACACACACACACACACACACACACACACACACACACACACACACACACACACACACACACACACACACACACACACACACACACACCTTAATACTTTTAATAAAGAAATGCAACATGATGCAAACGGTTATTCTCTACTAAGTGAGGATTTAGTGGTGGGTTAAATGCAGTTCAGAATTCAAAAGTATCTTTTTGAGGATTTATTTCTACAAACATGAAGCACCTAAAGATGACCTTTTCAGTAGTGAAGACATTCACTTATATACATGCCACATTCAAGTGCAAATCCCAATGCTTGCGCCCAGCACATTTATTTTTCAAAAAAACAAAAAACTGTAGCCTGAGAGAGAAAAGCAAATCATGCCGTCTTTACCCGTTACTCAGGCTTTCACAGGGGGCTGTGGAATTCAGAGGCAGAGGGTGAGAGACACCCGACAAGGGAAACGTTTTTTTTTTTCCCCAAAGCACGTTGCCAAAGGGTACATGCTCTCATGCAGTGTCGCAGACATGCACACCTCCAACACCGCAAGGCCCGGTCAACATGCAATATGAAAAGATGTTTCACCTTACGAAACAGGACAGTCAGCAACCTGCTGGTTTTAGCAAAGCTCCACTCGTTCTGCATGGCGATGGCATCGGACACTGTGGACGGAGGCAAAAGGAGACATTTCAAGACATGGCGTGCCTTGGAGTGTATGGAGTGTGCCAGTGGGACAGGTCGCTGGTGGTCAACCTTTAAGGCGAGGTTTGTAGGTGAATGTCTGTGTGAGGCTGTGCATGAAGAAGCGGCGCAGGGCTTCTGGCGACGCTGAGGTGCCACAAAGAGACGCATCCAGCAGCTGGACCCTGTGCAGGAGGGAGACATACAAAAAAGAGACATACTTTTTGAAATTAGAGACCAGAAGAGACCATCATTACCATTATGATAAGGATTGTTATGCTCCATGGTGGGTCTATCTTGTAGGACCTTTTTCGCACAGTGGTTCTACTGAGTAGGACCAACGCACTATGTCTCCATAGTAAGGCTGAGCACTCACCAATTCTCCAGTGCTGCCTCACCGCATGGCTGGCCTTGCAACATATCCAAGCTGTCTAGGAGCCCTTAGTGAGTGAGAGTGAGGGATAGAGGCATCCATTATGCTGTGTCCATTATGCTCACAGCATTATGCATCATGGTTAGGGGAATTCAAATAGGCGTCCACTTTTTTTAGAAAAAGGAAAGTTGTTTGAAGAATCAATCACGACTAGCATAGCTGGGAGGAAAGCCTGACTCACAACAGAGCATGTGGTCCAGTATAGAGCAGCAGGTGACTGAGGTCCTCCTGCTGGGTCCCGCCGGGCCCTTGTTCTCCTCAAAGCCACTCCCCACCAGGACCCCCACCACCGCTGCAACACACAGTCAGCCATTCCTCAACAATAGATAGGTTATGTATGTTTAACAATAGCCTTGATAGGCTTCTTCAAGACACACATTGTTGTAGGTATCACATGTCACTATCAAGGTCAGCTAGACGTAGGTATCGATTCAAAAAGGTTACAAAATGTTTTATCATCTTTTCCTGACAGCCTAGCGTTTAAGCTCAGACACTGGGGGAAATGTAAAAAGCTTTCAAACACCTTTCTCGGTAACAACAACCTATTAACAAACACTTCTCCTGCTGTTGGTGACTGTAATCCAAGCAGGCTAAGTTCAATGTTCACACACTAAATACCAAAAGTACATTAATAGATAACACACTAATTGTCATGAATCTTAATGCTGAAGACACGATACTTTCTTTACGAAACTCGCTTGCACATATATCTATTAAATTATGTCATGTAAACTCAGAAAAAGATTGATGACTGAGTGCTCATAAGAGAGCTGATGTTTTTGTTTATAATGATAAATAACTACAGAAGAGGCCACCCAAACTGCCTTTTCCTCAGCCAGACGAGGCAAATAAAATCTCTTACACGAAAGAACTGCCTGCTGAATGTCTCTCTCCTCTTCCACCTGCACCTCTTCCTGCTGCGCCTGCGGAGATGTCCTACTACAGAGAGCCTTTAACCCAGCCACCATCCACACCCTTGCTTCTGCATCGCTGCAGAGACAAGACAGATGAACCGATATGTTGTTCTGCTGGTTTGGGGAAGGTAGAGTCTACAAACTAAATATGTTATATGATAAAACCCATTGGATAGAATACAGTTTCTGATTTTTTAAATCATGATATAATTACACAGCTTTTAACAAAAGGGATCTGTGGTACTGGGCTGCAACACAAAAAAGTATTTGTGTGGTATTTAACTGAAGCCTAAGTGAATCTAAGAGGATTTAAGTATTTTGCATTATTTTAGTTTGATTGTTTAAGCAACCTCACACAACAACAACTGCATATCATAAAAAAAAATAATCACCCTCGTCACCCTGACATGACCGATTAGCCGATAGCAGCAAGGGAAATCTTTTTGTACCAGTATGTTGTTGTTTTTTTACTAACAAAAGTAGAGTGAAGATCACTTTACCTCTCTAAAATGTATTTGATGCTCAGGATGTCCTGAGCGTAAAGGTGGTGTGCAACCTCTAGCTTGTACTGTGTCTAAAGGGGACAAAAAAATGAAATTAAAATATTTAAATGATAAATTTAATATTTATTTCCTCCAAAATCATGAATGATGTTATACCTGTTCATACTATGCACACCAATTTGCACATATTCGAACTATAAACATTTTAAGCATACCCACATTTTTTACATACACAAGAACATACTGACGCTTATTAACACACCCGATGCTTTGTGTACTCCTGCCAAAAGAGCTTGGGGCAGAATGCTCCGAGAGATAGCAGCTCTCTGGCTGAGAGCAGCACCGAACACAGCTGAACCTGAAGGGATCACGTTCACACACATAAGAACCACATATTTACTTTGGAACTACCGAAATGAAGTGGCCCTGATTGTTTTTGCATAGTGTCCACGATGCAAGCCAATCATTCCAACACTTACTCGCTGACAAGAGGTGAGCAGAACTCTCTTGACCCCATTGCCCTCTTTAGCTTCATAATCATCGTCATCATTACAGGTCATTCTCAGTCTCTTCAGGACAGTCCTGACAGAAAGAGCGACCACCGACACGCCAAGCTTGTCTGCCTGCCGCTTCAACACAGGCACTATGGATGAAATATAAATACAAAGAATACAGAAATAAATACAATCATTGCATGCACATTGTTACACACAAACAGACTGAGCATGCAGAGATGCAGAGAAAATCCAATACAGAGTGACCTCAAGTCCACAAAAGACACAAAAACACAGGAAAACAATTAGGACGTGCCATTTCCGAGAAATGCTGCCAGAGCATTCGGGGATAGTGCAGGAGGAGATGTCATTACTGGCATCCGGAGGGAAGCACTCTTTCTCCTGCTATGTGGCATCCGATGATGCAAAGTGCAAACCAAGGCCACCAATATGGCCCAATACTTGAAACAACGTTGTTTATGAAGGGAAACGGCCAAAACTCACATAGAAGTGATCCAGTAAGAGCTGAGGGAAGAAACTCTGAGACAGTCTGTTTCTGCTGCGCTTTTTCCACACACGTGTCTGCGGAAGGCCGTTGAATCTTCAAGGAAGAAAATAAATGTAGGCAGCCAGGGGCATTCTATTTCAGTGGTTTGTATTGAATGTATAGGGAGTTAAGACCAATTTAAATAATTGATTGTTTAACAATATTTTTTAAACACAAATGACTCAAGGCCTATGCATTCCATAGGACAAACACATTTACTACTACAAGAGACTGTCGCAAATGCCAATGCAACCATCTCACTTCACATTTGAAGTTTGAAACCAAACTTAATAAGTACTATTCTCACAACGCCTTAGTCAACTAACCACGACTTCCGAGAGCAGGCCTGAGATGTTCTGGTGTCGGTACAACAGTTGGATTGCTGCCTCTTGGAGCTCCTTGGTATCCTCCACCTTTGGCCTCTTTGTCACACGACCAGCTGTGAATTGAATGTGGAGTTGATATATCACCAGTCATTTTCACAATATAATGATTATTCTTCTCTGCAGATACAAATAACGGCAGTTACCAGTAATATTGGTGTGACAAATAGTTAGATTTTGGTGTAATATTTAAAGATGGATAGAAGAGCGCATGTGAAAGTCAACATTAACATCTCATATTGGAATTCAGTCCCGATTCATATCACATAAATAAACCATCAGGTATATATATTACCATAGGTTAGAGTGCTATGGTAATATCGTTTTAAAACAATGTTTTATATAGGAACAGCAAATTATTATATAATGTCACAAATTTATTTACTGTGCATCAACTTACTATAACGAATCGTATTCAAACTTAATTTCAATCAATTATCCGAGATTATAGCGGTCATGTAAGGGCTTGTTCATCACTACGTCACAACGCAACGATCCCCGCCATAGCAAATGTTGGTAGTTTCGTAAAATGATGTTATTATGTGAGACATTGGTGTGTTCGAAACTGCTGTTTCTCATGCGAGATGTGGCAAAACAAAGTTTTCATTAACCTAGGTTACGTGAATTAAGGTTGCCTTAGGATTTTACATTAAGGCACAACTCTTTTTAGTCTAAATATGGCAGAGTATCACCGACAGAAAACCACATGAAGTCTGACGTCGACACGAAGAACGTTATACAAGGAGAGGAAACAAACCCTTCGACTCACCAAGGATGCTTTCGAGAGTCCTTTTTTGTGAAACGGAGCTCAGATTTAGTGACATATTGTTATTGTGAAAAGTAAACCTAAATGCTACTAGCCAATTGTAGTAGCCGTCTTTAGCTATCTATATGTTGTTTAACCTTAGTTTATAAATATTTCGTTCTGCACTGCCATATTTTTTATATGACATTTACGTCATGTGTCTTCGCGCTCTTCCGACTCATTGGATGAAACCGAAGCCAATCCGGACTATCCGGCTGGATGGACAAGAGCTAACCCTGAGTTTCTTTCAACCTATTTCATACAGTCTGGTTTTAACCAGGTTCTACAGTTTGTGTGTATTGGTTTTTAGCACAATAGCAGACAGCAGACCAAAAAATATCAGAGAGCAGTGTGTGTGTGTGTGTGTGTGTGTGTGTGTGTGTGTGTGTGTGTGTGTGTGTGTGTGTGTGTGTGTGTGTGTGTGTGTGTGTGTGTGTTTGGGAGGGTGGGTGGGTGGGTGGGTATTATTAATTCCTGCCCTTTTATTCCATATTAACCACATAAAGTGTACTTGAGCTTGATAATTAATTTATTCAAGTAAATAATGGGAGTTCCATTATAAATTACTGGACTCCAATGGACTTCCCCCCCCCCCCCCCCCCCCAAATATTTAGTAATTGAGAATTGGTGAATGAGCCGTAATTTTTGAAATAATACAAATGCTCCTAATAATCACACATTCAGACTGACTTACAGACTAGACAGCGGTGTCATACTATGGTTACAGCGAAATAGTTTGCTTCCTTCAAGATAAAGAGGAGGCACTGTTTTCAATGCATTATTATTTGTGTGTGTGTTGGTATCAGTCCTTTATATCATGCGGTACCTTCGTTTTAGAAAGAAAATTTGCACTTGACTTATTTGAATGCATGAACATGAAGAGATGATTCTGAACCCCAGCCCACCCCACCTGCCGCCGCCCTCCCCCCTGTCTCATCCACCACCCACCCTGTCTCATCCACCCCCCCCCCCCCCCCCTGTCTCATCCACCACCCGCCCCCTGTCTCATCCACCACCCACACACACAGGCCGCAAATTGCCCTGCCAACTACTTTGCTTTTAGCCTGCAGACAGCAGACAAAAAAAGATCAGAAGCAGTGTGTGTGTGTCTGTGTGTGTGTGTGTGTGTGTGTGTGTGTGTGTGTTTGTGTGTGTATGTGTAAGACAGCTGAGTAGATGGCCTGTGTCTGAGAAAGAGATGACCTTGCGCACACACACAACACATGCGCAGACACACTCACACACAAGCACTACATATTACATTATATTTGTTAAGCGGACGCTTTTATACAAATCAACTTACAATAAATGCATTCAAACTTGACAATACAACCCAGAAATTACAAGAATCCTGCAATTGGTCAAAAAAGCAGAGAGACATTTTCTTATTAATTTTATTTCAATTCAATTCAGTTTCCTTCATGAGCAGCATCTGGGGACCACTCACAGCAAGCCGTTTGTTAGGACGGGCCTGAGCCAAATTGCAGCACTGTAGGCAAGTACCAGTGACATGAATCGGATTCAAGCAAGGGTTTGGGGGATCAGCGAGGGTTTGGGGGATCCCTCTTCCGGGCTTTTCGAAAGGAGGATGTCCAATTCCTCCATAATCCTCCAAGAAGACCTGGTAGGCGGTACAGTACAGCAAAGTTTAATTGTGACAGAGACAAGTTACAGACACAGTATGAAACTTGAAAGAAAATGGAAGTTTTGAATGGGGCAAAGGGTAAATTTTAATTTAGGGGTGATTCAGAAACCCTGTTGCTCTAAGCCCACAACTGCTATATGCTAAAATAACCCCAAATTGAGGGCCTAGCAATATAAACCCGTTCTCACACACACAAATGACAAATTTCCCACCTCAAGCAGGGAAAATGATCTCCTAAAGTAAGCGCACATTCATTAACTTTATCCTAGACTGTGTAAAAATACCCTACACTGGTTAAGATTAGTTCACCACAACCCTATGTGCAAGTAACCCTAGGTTGCACAACAGAACATGTTGGAAGATAAGAAAAGGCGTACTCACCATTCTCTGACACAGCCCGAATACTAATAATAATGGTTAAATTCTACTGAACGAAGCACACACTAGATTATAGAGTATTTACGCCACAAAAACAATATATAATTATATTAAGTCTACTAACACCACCACAACAATGTCTTATCAGACTATGTCTACTAAAACCACTGAAGCAGCACACTATAGACAAAAATGTATTAACATTGCACTGTCAAGTAAAAAGGCCCGCAGCGCTACCCATCCAACCTGTATGAATTAAAAGTGCTCCATAACGGGTAGGTTATGTTACATCATGAGCAGACACGCAATGGCTTGTTAACATATTCGTCTATTAAGTTATATCGACAAAATCTTGATTTTCATTGGCTTATGTCAAAGGTTTCAAAAACTTATCGTCATGTTCTTGAAATAAGTGATCGTCCCTATGAAGTTATTATAACCTGTCTCAAACAATGAAAACATCGTCCCCCGACAAAGCTCTATGATCCAGGAAGCTACATTTTGGCTCAGAGCTGGACCTCTGCGCTTCTCTAACTCTTCCAAAATGTGTGTGAATTTACTTTAATCCTTTCCACCACATTAATGCCTATCTCAATGGAATTGATAGTGCAGCAGCTGACATCTAGTACCCGATGCCTTTAGCATGAATAATACTACCCAAAAATAATTTCACATTCCTACAGTCTCACTGCAATTCAAATTTCTGGAGAGCTGGGGACAGGATGGTAGAAAACTGTTGGCAATTGGACAATGACGCTTGTATAAGCTGCTTCAAACTGGGCCAAGCTTTGTTGCTCACAGGCAGCAAAAGTTAGTGTATGCACCCAGCACCCTGAACTGAACTGGGGCGAAGGTTATGTGTTGTGCTACAGCATGCAATACCAAAATCTACAAGGGGAAAACATTACCCCCCAGCAGCTCCTTTCAACATTGTAATCAAGGTGAAACAGGAGTCTAAAATGTATCTGAATGACTGACTTCAAAGCACCAACAAAGGATAGCAAAGTAAAGGGTTATTGTTAAGTGTGAATTCTTACAATGAGTAATGTAATAGGGTAGCTTTGTTGCTGTAACTAGGAATCATGTTGTTCAGATTACCAATTTGTCTACACCCGATATTGTGTTTGTGTGTGTATTATATCTCCCAACGATTATGGCCAACTCACAAACACACTGACATTGCATCAGCACTTCCAACAGACAGGATGTTGAATCAGCAACCTGGTATACTGTACTATGTAAAACCTAGGCCATTCTGCTGTTTAGAA
Source organism: Gadus macrocephalus (assembly GCF_031168955.1). Lineage (NCBI taxonomy): Eukaryota > Metazoa > Chordata > Actinopteri > Gadiformes > Gadidae > Gadus > Gadus macrocephalus. Next base: position 15,529,488 of record NC_082390.1, read on the forward strand.
TTAGATTCTTCTTTAGCAATCCATCACCAGGTCATCTTCAGAGGCATTGTAATCACCCACTGTAGGGATAAAATGTTGTGGCACCTTGATGAAAGGTATAAAAAGGTACCAGATTTCACTGCAAAACCAACAACCTTCAGTCAGGCAGGTTTTGCGTCTGGTTGAAAGGTAGGTGCGGCCACACGCAAAAGGGGGAAAAAAAACATGTTTGAACACTTTACTTTTCCACTACAAAAGCTTAGTGTGAAGAATTAGTGCCGGTGGCCGCCACTATGCTTTTAACGAGAGAGAAAAAAAAAAAGTGAAAAGTAAAGAAATGCTTCCTGTAATGAAAAAAGCTCCCTGGTTAAGGCCTCTGGCCAGACAAAGGAATGCGTGTCCAGTCTTTTTAATTATGTGCACACAATCTTACTGTTCCAGCTTTTGTATTTGTAAAAGTCTAAAGCATTCAGTGAATAGTTTACCGAAAATGACTAACAAGAATGATGATTACCAACAAGGCTTTGTGGAGATCTCGACGTGAAGCCGCCAACTAACCACGATAGCGAGAGAGTTTAGTTTGCCTTCATTTCAATATCCCAGCGACATAGGCTACTGTAAACTGATTTTCTCAATGCATTTATTTTTCATTTATTTTCTTGCAATATTCAAGTACAAGATTTCCTGTATCCAGAAAACACAATCAATAGCAGATACTTTGAAACATCCATATTTCCCCGTCCTTAAAAAACAACAACAGATTATCCTTTTTTCAAATTCGCATTCCTAAGACACTTGGACCACTTGTAAACATGATACAAATCAATGTTTTTTTGTTGTTTTTTAAAATAAAAAAAAACATTTGTAGAAAAATATCTTCTTTATAAGTATTTTTCTTCACATGTGTATCGACACATCAAGTACCTCACAGTACAATCTTGTTTAAAAAGCACATACTGGAAAAGAACACAAAACAGCTCGGAGGGTAAAAGGCCTTTGGTTTTACATGAAAACACTGAAAAAGAACCCTCCAAAGTAAAGCCCAGCCGCCACTATGTGCACAACGCTGACCGATGGAGAGTTGATTGTTAAATAAATGTCGCCTCGCGCAGCTGGACGGTCGCCCCAAACATGGGGCGCCCACATCCATACACAGGTTATCGGGGTTGGGAGGTGTCGGGGGGGGGGGGGGGGGATAGGGGACAGAGGGGGAGAGGGGGGGGCAGCACCCACTGGGCTACAATCAGGTGACAGTCCTGGGGGCGGCCGTCCCGCAGAACCTCCGGTGCACAAAGTGTCCCAGGACGATGAGGAGCATCTCCGAGGTGCTGCTGAGCGCCACGATGAAGGGCGCCTGCGACGCAAAGTCTGCCTCGGCCCGCTGGAAGGACAGCTGCATGACGGCGAGGGCCAGCAGGCTGTTCTGGACGCCCACCTCGATGCTCACCGTCTTCCTCTGTGGCAACGCCAGCGCCGCCGTCTTCGCCAGGGCCGCCCCGACCAGCAGGCCGAACATGGGCACGGTCACCCCGGCCGCCACTATCTCGGGCCGGACGTTGGCCAGGATGGACGCGCCCATCTGATAGGCCATGAAGATGCCGCCCACGATGAGCACAAAGCTGAAGGGCCGGATGAGCGCCAGCAGGACTCTGGTGAGTCCCGGCAGCCGCAGCTTCACCAGCATGCCCAGCGAGATGGGGATGGCGATGAAGAGCAGGGTGCCCAGGATCTTGATGAAGGGCACGTGCAGGGCGGCGTGCACGCCCAGCAGCCAGCCGTACAGTGCCGACGACAGAGGCATGGCCGCCGCCGCCACCACCGTGGAGACCAGCGTCATGGAGATGGCAAGGGTCACGTCGCCGCCTAGCAACAGGCTGTAGAGGTAACCCCCACCGCCCCCCGGGGCAGAGCAGGTGATCACCAGGCCTAGAGAGAGTGCCTTGGGCAGGGAGGCCAGTTCGGACAAGCAATACGCATACAAAGGCATCACCAGAAACTGTCCCACCACCCCAAGTAGCAATGGAGCAGGCCTCCTCAGGAGACCCTTGAGCACCTCCACCTCCACTTTGCACCCAAAGGCACACTTATTGATGAAGATGAGGGGCAGCAAGGCAAACAGCACGGGGTTCTCTGAGAAGTGGGAAAAGCCCCCGGGCTGAATGAGCAGGGTGGAAGCATCCTCACTTCCTGGCGTTGACACCCTGATGGAGTAGTCTGTCCTCTCTTCAATCAGAACTGACATGGCGTCGTCCTGATCTAGGTCCAGGAGCTGGATCTGCAACTGTGCTGTGCCTGGCAAACCAGACCTTATTGTGATAATATAACTTTTAACTGGCCCCGCACGTCCACCGTCAGTCACATTCAGGATTGATAAAACCTCCGGGTCCAACGAGTGGACGCTCAGCGTCTGCTTCCAGCTCTCTCGCCCCTTCCTGCTCGCGTTGGTGCTCCGGTACTGACTGGAGATAACAATCACGCCGTTGGTGTTTTCGGGAAATTCAAATTCGTGCGATGATCCGTCGCCGATTCTAATATACCTTCGGTCGCTATCGGCCGTCACGTTCGTATTGTCGCTGTTGCTTGGGGACTTGCCCGTCGTCACCTGGTCCGCTCCTCCGGTAATCAGGAAGAGACAACAAAATGCAAATAGCGTCCTCATCGTATTGACGGACTGGGGGCAGAGGGGATCCGCATAGATCCGCTATTTCCAGTCGCCCCTCTAGATTGTCTTCTTAGACCGCAGTCCGGCTATAAAAAGCGGCTAAACTCCTCATTTTCTCGGGTACAAAATAACTGCGTTGGTAGCCGGTGCCACATTGCTCCGAATGCCTGTTTTCTATCTTGCTTTATACCGGAACCTAAACATCACCCCGCCCCATCCAATGGCAACCCCCGGCAGAACAAGACACATCCATGCCACACGATATGGAGGCTTTCTATTTATCTTCGGGAAACGAAATTGTGTCCGTCTTGGTAAGAGGGAGCATCACATTTTTGTATTTGTTGTATCCTACCTCGATGACAGCTATAAGCATCCCACTATAGCCCTTTCGTCTACGGCAGCTTGTTGTTTCTACCCTCCCTCTCTGACTGACTCAATAAGACGCTTTCACAACCAATAGGAACCGCCCAAAGTCCACGTCCATACGCGAATATGGAAAGATACGTCAGACGAGAGAAACTCTTGGGGGAGGTTTCAGGGGGTCGTCCGTGGGAAACACCGCTTTACCAAGGAACTTGCTATCTATCTGTCAGTCCATCTATCTTTTTGTGTGTCTGTCTGTACCCATCTACCTCTGTGTGTGCTTAGTGTGTATGCTTAGTGTGTGTTTGCTTAGTGTGCTTAGCGCGTGTATGTGGATCTAACTACATAATGTCTGGCTGCATGATGCCAAAAGGCCAGACTGTTGAATATGTTCATAATACAGAAACAATAACACACTACGATGTAAACAGTTTGTTAATTTTAATTCAACTTTATATCCTTGTTTATCAAGGTGGTTTCCGAAGGCTCACCTTAAACGACTGTGACTGTTCACTCAAGTCGCACCAAGTCAAAGTCAAAGTCACACTTCCTCAGGGTATCCCGTTTCACCAGGCTTCAGAGCATGCTAATGTTTTTTTGTAATACCACAAACACTACAGTGAAACCTGGCACCAGACTACTACTCCCGGAGGGCTTCCCGTTTTGTAGTAGGCAGCGATTTGCTTGGCTGGCTCAATGTATGTTTGCAAACGTAGGGGTGCCTGGTCCTATCATACAATCTACTATGACTCCCACCGTATATTCAGACCCCTTCTAGCTGTCAGCACGCATGAGAGTAGTTAAGCAGTGAGCTAATATTTACCTATGTGATCTAAAATTCTATGTGTATATATATATATATATATACACATCTTTACACCTATACATACATACACATACACACGAATAAATAAACTCCGCCCTTGAGTGAAAAGGGTGCTTATTAAAGTCAAGTGTGGATGGGGATATGCAGTTATGGTTAAAACATGGTGCCACATATTCATCTTTATAGGCACTTAGAAAACAACAATGGAAGCAAAAACACAAGACTTGCATCGGAGGGAAATTGATTTTATTTAGCAAGATAAATATATAAAACAAATGCACTGGGAGGTCTGTAATGGTGAGTATAAATAACCCTTCCCATATTCAAAGCAAAGGATATACTCCAAAGGTGATCCGTGTTCTCTGTTATGTCTCTGTGCCAGCGGGGTTAATGTCCCCAAACAGAGAACAAACCTTGTGGAAAGGTCCTGGTCAAAATACAATCAACACCAACCCAGCTAAAATTTAATACACTTTGCATCTTGATTTCTGTTGTTTAGTGGTACACATTCAATGACATATATTTCTCAATATGTGTGGAAAAGAGGTGCCAACTGGTAAGATGAGATACAGCAAATATAATCAACAGAAAATAAGATGTGGAGACTGGGACCGGTTTCCAAGAAATAGCTTTGAGAGATGTTAGTCAAGGAATCTAAGATCTTTTAGCAAAACCGATGTCCTCAGAACAAAAACAAAAAGATGTCCACACAAAAGTCCCCTTTGGCCTGTGACACTTAGCCTATACCTTCGCTTGTAAGGAGAATTTATTTTAAAATCAGTATTGGTCTTACATTTCTCCCAATGCATTTGAACCCTCTTGACAGCGACATGCAGCAGTATGATAAATGGCAGTCAACAGCATTCAATGCTTCAGCCAACTATTGTTAGCCTCCTAAAAGGCTGCTCTTCAGGCACAGAAGGACAAAGTGCCGATGCAAGCACCTGCACCCTGAGTAAGGCATGCCACGTGGACAGCAGGAAAAACAACATAAATGTATGAAAACAAAGGAGAAAATATACAGAGAAACCCACAACAAACCATGAAAATAAGACACAAACGAAGAAGAAAGAAAAAATACCACTAAGGTATTAGCTGTTATATTGGTTTGAGGCTTACACACCTACAATTAATATTTGTATTATATGCACCTTATTTATTTTTAATTCCTCACGTCTTGACTGGTCTCGTCAACACTTAAAGAGCAGTTTTGATAGACAGAATGAGAGTGGCCCTCTTCATACCCTCACCCAATACAAGCAGACATCTGTCAAACCGCAGGTTGACAGAAGACCAAAACACATCAAGGGGGGCAAAAATACATATTTAACTTCAAACCATATGCACCCAAGTATAGTATAGCCTGTAACCTCCCTATCTATATATACTACATCTACTCGCATTCTCATCCCGTATTGTAAGGAGGTTGTTAAAGCAAACGCCCAAAAACATAGTTGTGATTGTTAGCGAGGGCGTGTGTTAGTCTTCTCTATGCATGTTTTGTGTGTGTGTATGTTTCTGGGTGAACGTAGTGTGACTGGGAGGAGATGAGTGCCAGTAGAATTGAGGAAGACAAACAATAGGGCCTCTCTTTCAGCCAAAAGGTAAAAGGAGGGCAAATGGGGTATTAGAAAAGGTGCCAAACAGAGAGGAGATGGATTGAATTGCAAATGGGTCCTCGTGAGAGACAGAGAGAGTGGGAAACTGCCGGGAGTTGTGCCTTCTCAGGTGTTATTCCTGGCCAGTGTGTGGAAGTGTATTTATAGACCAAGGGGAAGGCAATCAATAGGCTCATTAAGTACCAACAGTTATAACACCTCAACAAATTCACCCATGCACACAAACACACACGCACACACATTCACTCACGCACGCCACTCACTCACGCACACACACAATGTGTGTGTCCAGTGCTGCCTTTAATTTGGTCTGTCTCCCACGGTGACCATTTATAGCCCAACCGCTATTTCTGTTATATCTTCTCAGTTCCGAAGTGCAGCCAACCTAAAGATACAGATGAAACAGAGTGAGTTAAACGTTTTAAATGTTTAAAACCAATTGTGTGAAGTGCAAGGGAAATACATGCACTGGAAGAGCACAATAGCCAAAACGTTAACAAAAGCTTTGTGAACCGAAAGGGGAATTAGAGCTCTGTCCACGCCTTGAGGAGGAATGACAATTACACTGCCTACTGGTTTTCTTTTCGGCAATGGGTACCATACATTTGGCGTTATAAATAAATAAATATGAATAAATAAATTGCTTGATTTCTTCTGCAAAGATCCACCAGGGGGCAAAATATATAGTTTGAAAGAAATGCTCAGATTAAATGTCCTGTATTCATGTTTCCTAATTCAATACATGGGACACATCTGAAAGTGACACGTTTAAGTGCCGAGTCATTCTTCTAGAACAACGTTCTCCACGGGAAGACGACACCAACCACAATCTAGGCATTATTTCACTTTAACCAACACTTTGCCTTTACTACAACACCCCATTCGACACAATGCTCGACACAACATACCGTCGGGAGAGCTGGTCCTCCTTGTCCTGTTTGCTGGAGGTCTCCCCACCCAGGGAGGCTGCCCCGGCCGGCAGCTGGTTCAGCTGGTCCATGACCTCCAGGCCACTCTCCTCCGCTATCTGGTGGATCAGGCTGTCCACCTGTTCCTGCGGCGTGGTCAGCGTGGTGGCCGAGCTCATGGCGTCGTCCATCACCTGGTGGGGGACATGAGATGAGCTCCCGTTTAGAGAGCCTCCGGTGTGCAAACTCCAGATTTAGCTGGGAGATGTCTTCCACGCAGGACATCCACAGACATCCACTTTGGTTGGATTTAAGTGGTTTATCTTTATCAAACGACCTATGCTATTTGGGCCTCAACAGTGGTGCAACATGATTATAAGTACAATAAAATTAAAGTTTAATTTACATTTAAGTTTTAAAATGGAGTAAGTGGTTTATTGAAAACAAGTATGCAGGAACGTACAAACACACACACACACACACACACACACACACACAGACACACACTGACCGAGGTGTGAACATCCAGGTTCTGGACTTGGGTTTCAAACTTATCCATGACAGCTGAAACCTTCTGCAGGTCCATGGAGCCCAGAGCTTTGTCCAGAGCTTTTGTAACCTGGGCCATGTTCTTAGTCACCTGATAGATAACACAAAGCAGGAGATTAGTCCACCTTATCAACAAGGTGCCCTTATATTGCCTTCATAGCAAGCATTCACTTACGACTCTCTTTAGTTGTTAAGGATCGTGTTCCCTACTCCCTACCCTATCGCCTATATGAAGACTTAACGTCAGGTATTCAGGCTCAATTGAATCAGCTAAAATATTACATATGATGAAATGGAAGTACTGGAACATTCGTTCTCATTTGTGACTCAAAGATCTGAGGGGAGGACTAATTTGGCCAGCATTTGAAAGGGTTATTAGGCATACAATACTCTGTCCAATAACGGTGCGGTGTGGTGCAGTGTGTAGAATTAAGTCCACTTCAGCGGTGATGTAACCAACTGAATACCCCCTGCCCGCTAACCCCTCCCTTTTCGACTGGGATCCAGTTGGAAAGTACCAGTTTCAAGTGATGAGGTTCCTTGATATAAATAAAATGCATTTAGATATTAAGTCTGTAAAACTATAGGTCACAGGCTTACAAGGAGGACTGTAATTCTGCATCCCTTGCATAATGTTAATTATTACAAAGATTTTTAGCTGTTTGGTTATCTGACCACTGCCGTTGACTCTTAATTGACATGAGAAGTGTGTTTAAAAGTGTTTCGCAGCATATAAATAAAGTACCTGTGTGTTTTTCATAAGGCCACATAATGTAAAACATCTAATACCACATTGTACATTTGTTCTGAAGAAGTTGTTTCATCTCAGCGATCCGGTACAGCATCAGAATGAACCTGTCACATAGTATGTTGTTACAGTGTGCAGGGGGTCTGATGTGGCTAGTCTGGGCTTAGATAAACATACAATAGGGCCATGTTCTTCTATCTTGTATAGTGGCTATCATTTAGTCACATTCAAAACTTGGTCTATCTCAGAATATAATATTAACCTATAAACTGCCTGGTCCCAGTGCCCGAATCAATGTGACGTGGCCTGTTCTTTATGAGGCACGCTTAGCAGACAAAGGAAAACAGACAGAACTCACCCCCTTCATAGTGATGGCTGTTTGAACTTTAGAGGAAACAGCATCCACGCGGGAAGCCATACGCAGCCAATTAAGCCCCTCATTTTTCTTCCGTATGGCGTTCTCAGCATAGACTCTGGCACATTCCACATTCTTCTGTTGAAGAGCCTGGCGACAGCAGACACATGCACACAGAGACACACACATAAACAGATGGAAACAATTGTAATGAAAAAATGCAAATCAATTGATTACACTACTGGCCACCTATCCCTCCATAAACAAATTTATAGTGCCCTCTTGTGGATTTCAGAATATACCTGAACTCCATGCAACAGGACCATTACAGATATTATTAATTTAACATTTATTTTGGTAAGAGTACTACTACATCCCACTGCCTTGAAAAAACTGCTTATAAAATATTGATGCATACCTAATGTTTTATCATAGAATATGGCTTTTCACAAAACGTACAATATCACATATTGAGCTGAACCTTTGCAGAACCTACGCTGAGACTTTTGCATGAATACTGAAATCAACTGAGTGTATATTATTTAATGATAAGTGAGATAATTGCCAATATTAAACCAAAGCGGCAAAGCATGGGCAAAGCTTTAACACTACTACCTAAAACCCATTTGACCTACAGCTGAGATGATTAACGGAAATGAGTTGGGGATGGGAGAACTAAATACATTTCTGCTGTCTTGTTTCTTACTGTTCAGTTATTTTTCATAGATAATCTTCAATTTTATGTCAAGTTTCCACCATTTAATATATGTCATGTTTAATGTTAACCATTAGGACAATTAAAGTCCATTGCATTGAGTGGAGTCAAAATTAAGAACAGACACATACACGAAATTCTCGGTTTTATGAATGTGACTGAATACTTGAGATTACTCGTAATAATGAATGGAAGACTTAAATTCTTATATTTTAAAAAAAAGTCGAATATCTTGACATTTTGATTGTGAGCAAAAGAAAAGCCATGCTCTTAGAGCTCTATCCAAGAGGGGGATTCATTTGACTGGTAGACTATTTTCAACTTCGTACCTTCTTGACCTTGGCTTGTTCCTTCTCCGAATCCTTTTCTGCCTTCTTGGCTAGTTTCTCGAGTTGTTTAGCTGTGAACTGCAAACCAAAAAGAAAGAAAAACATCATTAACATCATTTGTATATCTTTGTTATAGTCAACAGATCAAGACTTGTATTTTGTGGTATATACCTTTAGTTGGAAGAGCGTTTCTGGGGAGAGTGGCGAAAATAGATATGTTAAGTTAAACGGCTTAAGTTTAGAGCGATTGGTGACAACTCAGCTGTTTTTCAGGTTTACATTGCATTTCCGTTTAGGCCTTTTCATACCATGGCCAACATGACCCATTGCTTTCCATAAATGCTCGATTACTTAACCAATCTAAGACAGCACATATTAACCAAACTATAACAGCGATCGTGGTAAATTATGTTTTAGCAATGTTGATTCATCAATCAGCTAGAAACATGCATTGTTTCGCGATATTTGTGCGAGACAAATATAATTCACACTATGAATGTTAGCGGTTGCAATGCTATTAATCCGTCGTAGCCATGGTTGGTATCTCAAATAGCTCCAGGACAGATCCAGTGAGGGAGTTGTATAGCAATTCTTACCATCCATCTTAAATATGTTAACGATACCAGACAATACAAGAAATACAGGATTACTCTTTGGTTAGCCTTAGCTTGTGGATTTGTTTTGATTTCCACCACTTCATTTCCTGGTTATGAGATATCACGTGGTATAAGGGCGGATGACAACAAAGCGCATGCCCGAACTCATCGGTCCATTTCTTACATTGAACAAATATCTATGGGTACAGTATCTATGTATATAAACGGTGTTTCTCCGATGTGTGTGTGTGTGTGTGTGTGTGTGTGTGTGTGTGTGTGTGTGTGTGTGTGTGTGTGTGTGTGTGTGTGTGTGTGTGTGTGTGCGCGCGCGTGTGCGTGTGTAGGTGTGTTAACGCGCGAGTGCGTGTGTCATTGTGCATGTTTCTTGTTGCTCTCTTTTCAGGAGTGCAATTACGGATGGATAGCCTCCATAATAAAGACGTTAGTGTTGCATTTCTGTCTCTTTTTGCTTTGTGTTAAGGTATCGTTGTTTCATATTAAACTCGTGGACCATGCCGTGAAAAAGTTTCAAATAAGACAGGCAAATTTGGCAGTGTAAACACGCTTAGTAATAAAGCTTATTTAAAATAAGTGGGTGGCGGGGCGGGGCCCTGATAACATCCATTAGATCGGCAGCGCAGATGCTTAATCACTGAGTCGAGCTACCTACTTAACGCTGATCAAACCTACGGAGAACCAATCCTTTATTTCGACTGCTTATTCTTATTATTAAAGGTCTATATACATATTCAATGGGTTCTGGTTCAAGTCAATGCGAAGAAAAAGGTAACACATTTTACTTGTGTGTGTTTCTAAGTGTGGGTCAGCTATATCGTGGAGGGCTGCGATAATGGTTTTCTCACCATGCATTTTACTATCTTTGTTATGGTCAGACCTATACTCCCAGACTATACAATGCCGTGATTAAATGCAGTATGTGTTGTTAAGAGCAACCCCTTAGGCTAATTGTCTTGGAGCGGGGCGTCCCCCGTATCGTCCTTTTGTTTACTGAACCTATGTGTCTGAAATAAAGTAACATTTAATGTAATTGTACATCTGGAAAAGGAAATAAAGAAAGAATAATAATAGATGACTAGTATTTTATGAAGATTTTGAGTTTGAATATGTCAAGTTCAGATGACTGACTTCTATCTAGCCTGGTTAAATCTGCTTGAAAACCTCTTCGCAAACGAACCTAATCATTGTAATACTCATTGGTAACTATATTTGATCATGCAGCTCTCCACTCCATCATGCTATCAGCATTGTTATGAGATCATTTTTGGATATTTACGACACAGTTAAAGTAGCCACCTCGTATACACTGCAAATAGTAAACATGAGAGAGATTAAAGTGTAACCGCAGGAGCTCAATTGATGGGGTATTGCACAAAACCACCATGTATTCATAACATATTGTTTGTAGAAAACCATGCAACCTATTTCTGCAAAATGTACATTACAGATGTGTCATCACAGAACAACATTGAGACTTCAGGTTCTCCCCCTGTCATCCTTATCACGGCCCCTTCCCGAGAGGACATCTACGCTTCGCCATCCACCATGACCATAGCCGATGCCATCAAAGAAAGGAGGCCGACTTCAACCCCGATTTTTGTTGGACGCAAACCAATAAATAGCAACAAAACGTGATTCTGATGGAACTGTAGGCCTACTATCTGCAAGATCACCAAGAAGAGTAAAACCCTTCAATTTTACTAAAGAAAACCCCACTCTGATGATGATGTACACGCAGCTTGTGGTCCTGCTGATTGTGGATCCCAGATGACACACAGGTGACACAAGGATATGTTATATCAATATAGTGCCTTTAATCATTATTTATGTTGGTATATTTTGTTGGCTTATTATGCAAATGATATGCGATACATACTCCAAATACAATACAATAGTGTGACAAGCTGCAATCTATGCATAATGTATATGGTTATTGTTATATGAATTGTTATGAATAATGTATCCCTTTTTGGTGTCATGATTGCAGAGATGACGCTGCTGAACTCCGGAAAAGCTCATGGTTGTCCAGTTTAAAAGCGATACAAAACAATGGCTGCACACGCTCCCTAGTTGTTTGGGATTTGTACATAGCATAATCATTCTACTTTTGCTTAGCTGTATGCTGTTTTAATTGACAAGATGGATAATGTTGGAGATGATGAACCGGATCCCATTAGGCTCAAATCGATCAAGAACAATAAAACATTTACCGTGCCACAAAGTGATAGGGTAAGGAATAACCAACTAGCTATTGTTATACTAGTTATTGTGAAAGATCAACATGTTATAGTCGGGTTACTACCAAGCTTGACCATGTGAACGTGAGATTGGAGTTCATGCATACATTACATACTTGGCCCTACAACAGCCATGTGCAGACCATGTTATTCGTGGCTAACTGTTTAGGTTAAAGCACTCAAGGACATTTGTCAGCTTATCCTTTCCATTGATCCTTCCTTTCTAATTCAACTAAGGCCCTCACATATCCTTACCTTTATGATGTAATTACAGTTGATTTCTGCACTCAAACATCAAGGGTCAGTGAGATATGACTGGCCCTTGTCATTCAGGGCCACGTTTCAGAAGCTGGTACATGGGCAGTAAGAGGTTAATGGGTTTCGTCCCAAACGTCAGAGATAATTGCTGGCAATCTTTGTAGATTCTTCATTAACTTAAAGAGTACGGGTTTATCCCTCATCCAAGACAATCTGTAGTGCTATTTGCCTTCCCTCTCTTTATTCCCCCCCTTTCTTTTCCAGTTTGGGACCTGCCGAAGTGTCAAAGAGTTTGAGAAATTCAACCGAATTGGGGAAGGGACCTATGGTATTGTGTGTAAGTATCCATACTAGGTATCCATGCAGAAGTGGACGGTTGGTACTCTGTCTGGCTCTCGGTTGTTTTGAACATAAACTCATGAAAACGCAAATAAAAACCCACCCCTTCTTCCTGGACTCGTATGTGATTGCTTTCCCCCCCACTTAGCAGTTGCTCAAATAGGATGTTATTCCACTATGTCAGCATAGCTGAACAAATAAATGTCCACCCTTTATTTCCCCAAATGTAGACCGAGCTCGAGACACCAGGTCTGATGAGATTGTAGCGTTGAAGAAGGTCCGCATGGACAAAGAGAAAGATGGTGAGTCTGTGTCGGACTATGGAAATGTACTCGTACAGTTCCACAGATTTGATTTAATAGCCCAGCGTGTATATCGATGAATGACTAAGATGGCCACCATTAGTAAAGTCCGTTGACCGTTGTCAAAGCAGCTTTGACGCGTATGCTCTTGTTTCCATGTATTGTGTGTAATGTGTATATAATATTATGGATTCACACAGGCATTCCCATCAGCAGCCTCCGTGAGATCACCTTACTGCTGAGACTGAGGCATGTCAACATAGTGGAGCTGAAGGAGGTGGTCGTAGGGAGTCAGTTGGAGAGGTACCAGGCCCACGCGCATACACAGGAAACCAAGAGTTTAAACTGACGGGCACTTGAATGCCAGTGTCAGATATACAAATATTTGATGTTCTTGTGTTAATTGTTGTTGAGTATCTGTGATTTTATGTTCTATAAGAAATAAAGAATTACAATTAAGCAAGACATGCAATGGACTGCTTCCGTTCGCATTTACCTACATTAAATCTGTAATATCTAGTGCTTATATTTGCTTTTCTCCACTTCAGCCTGTTCCTGGTGATGAGTTACTGTGAGCAGGACCTGGCCAGTTTACTTGAGAACATGCAGACGCCCTTCTCAGAGGCCCAGGTACTGCACAGACCCAATTCCCCTCACACCCCCCCCCCCCCCTTTTCTGGCTGCCTCTGACTTAATTAGCTAATGTCTGCAGTCCTGAGCTGAACTAGAGGTTAAGTGATCTACCACATGACGTGATCTTGTCTGAGAAGGCCTCTAGATTCAGTCTACATATTTACGAACAGATTTTTTTATATAAATATACATATATGTGTGTGTGTGTGTGTGTGTGTGTGTGAAACCAAATTGGAAGAAGATAAACCACACACAAACCATATCCATTTTCTGTACTGTAGTTATGAAGGGATCTCACTCTCTCTCTCCTAGGTCAAGTGTATAGTGCTTCAGTTGCTACGAGGCCTGGAGTATCTTCACCATAACTTCATGTTGCACAGGTCGGTCCTGACCAACACAATGTCGCAATAGATATAGTTAGCGTCTCTGAATGTATTTATAAATGGCAATATATCACATTTATTGTTCATGGAACTAATTTCCTATCTGGTCATGAACATTTTGCCCAACCAGGGACCTGAAGGTTTCTAATTTACTGATGACCGACAAGGGATGCGTTAAGATAGGTAAACTGTCAATGTTACTATGCCCACCGCCCTCCTATCATAATCCTATTGGAACTGTCCAAGAACACTAGCACACACAGTGGCCAGGCACCTGGGGATTATTCTGTTAACTAATAGCATTACGTCCTAGCTACATGATTGATGGGATGAGTCTGCTGTGTTTTTAAAAAATATTGCTCCAAATAAGAATTAAAAAAGACCTTTCTGCAGCTGATTTTGGTTTGGCCCGTGTGTACGGTATCCCTGTACAGCCGATGACCCCCAGAGTGGTGACACTATGGTGAGTAGTGTGAGCGTGTACGTGTGTGTGTGTGTGTGTGTGTGCGTTCACTATGTCCTTGTGCTGGCACAATGGAAACTCATCCCTGTAATCCCTCCTTGCTAATCCCTTCTCCTTAGATCCACTCTGTTTTACCGCCTCTCTGACCTCTACCTCACCCACCTGCTTGCATGACTGGCAGCCTGTGTCTGTGTCTACCTAAGGACATTTCCTCATTTGAAGGGTCTAGCTCATGTCATCGGTTTTATTTAATATATCGGATTTGCTTGACGGGTTGTTAAATTGTATACTTTTATTCTGCCCAACACTTGACCCCCTCTGTCTCTGTCTCTGAAGGTATAGAGCCCCAGAGCTCCTTCTCGGGACAAAAACACAGACAACTGCACTAGATATGTGGTGGGTTTCAAATGTAACATGATGACAATTTGCCTGGAAAGGACAATGAAGCTGAAACTGTATGGGAATGTACTTGCCAAAATATGCAATTATACCACGACACGCAATACATTGTGAATGGAACCACTAATATAAAATAGAGCGGGTCCAGTCCATTCCTGATGACCCTTTTCCCTTTTGACCTCATGCTTCTTAAACTGAATAAAGTATTTGAATGTTCAAGCAGTTAGGAAAAAGCATGCTGCAGGAAGGTACATTGATGAAGTCTGATGCAACGACACAGGTGAAGTGAGCGTCGCCTCACGTCGCTGTTTCTCTGCAGGGCAGTGGGCTGTATCGTGGCTGAGCTGCTGGCCCACAAGCCCCTGCTGCCTGGAGGCTCAGAGATCCAGCAGGTGGACCTCATCGTCCAGCTACTGGGAACGCCCAATGATAACATCTGGCCTGTAAGAACGTCCCACTCACCATGTACATGGCATGGAACAAAACATGGTTTTTCTTGTTATTTTGGCCGCTTAAAGTTAACCCGGATGTCTGTGTCTGTGCCAGGGTTTCTCCCGGCTTCCTCTGGTTGGTCAGTACAGTCTGAGGAAGCAGCCCTACAACAACCTGAAAAACAAATTCACCTGGCTGTCGGAAGCCGGCCACAGACTGCTCAACCTTCTCTTCATGTACAATCCCCAGCGCAGGTACGGCCTGCACTCCCATATGATACACACATGCTGCATACATAAACCTCTATGATCTACACACTGTGTAAATGTGCTACATAAATATATGCATGCGCCCATACATGTGCACACACACAGTAATGCAGCCCTGATTATTAAAAGGTTAACCACTTAAAGTCAAAGACAATTTTGAAACATTTGAATTTCAGAGCAACTGCCAAAGATTGCTTGGATAGTTCTTATTTTAAGGAGAAACCTCTACGTGAGTATATCGGCCATATATATATATAAAATTGCGCGTGTGTAATGTTTTTGTGCATTAATCGATCTCACTGAACTCCAGCATGTGAACCCGAACTGATGCCAACCTTCCCACACCACCGCAACAAGCGTGCGGCACCTCGCGTAGAGAGCCGTCCCAAACGAAGCAAGGTGTGATGGGACAAAAGTTGAGGATAAGCCCCCCCCCCCCCCCCCCCCCCCCTCGCCACGACGACAGCATCCTATTCCACAATAACAATGATCTGTCAAAGATCAGAAGGCTCCTTTGTTCACCTCCAAACTTCTCTCCCTCTCCACTGAATACAAGAAACCCTTTGCTTTTGCTGGCTACCCGTGTACATGTTGATCACATGCATGTAAAAAAATATGTAAGTATCCAATAAGACATTTTTTATGAAATGTTCTGCCTTTTGTAGGATTGGCATTTGCAGGTGGGCCTTTGCAGATGACCTCAGCGTATAGAGGATATTTAAGGTAGTTTCTTAAGGTTTCAGCACCATCTTGGAGAGGAGCCTGAAGTAGTACGTATAAGTGGACTCAAAGTGCTGCTCCGAAATGAGTGAAAAATAGATCAAGCCCACGCAACTTGTTGGATTCTACTATGATTCTACTATGACTGTTTATGAACACAAACCATTGTGGACAACCAAACATGATTTTTTTTTTGTCCTTTGATAATAAATGAACCGGATATATTTTATCTGAAGTATACGGTGACTGTGTAGTATAGAAAAATCAAACCTGTGATACAAGCATCTGTATATCTTGATCCTTTTTTTATATATGTTATCGACTTTTCGCTTTGCTGTAGATGCCGTCAATCTTGCTGGAACAAAGAAACATTCATTTAAAAGTTGAAATGTAGACATTTTATTTCCTTCCGATTATTCAAGTAATTATAATGACATTTTATGACTAGTAGTACGTTAGTTTATTATAAACTGACTTTGCAATTGAAACATATGATGTACCTTCAAATACGCATAGATAGCAGCAATATTGCTCAGTCAAACATCTCTAAACAATTGATTTCTGAAGTATCATTGTAAGTATCATTGTTAAGATTAGTTGTTGGGAGGGGAGGGTTGGAGGACAACACTGAAGTAACCACACAACCTCCTGATGATGATGTAAGTTACTGGGTACAATGATGCTAGAAAACAGAATTGAAACGTACATAGATCCGGCATCACAATTGAGAAAATACTGGGGAAAGATGTCAATATCTGTTGCGTACTAAACAGCATTCACACAGTTAAATGACTTAAATACTGAGCTGCATAAATTAAATACGTCTGAAAATGTGCTTTAAAACAAGGTTTGCAAAGAAGCACCGGTAAACCAACCAAGAACATAAACGTAGTACTTAAAAAACCCTTGAGAAGACCTACAAGTTAGTGATTTTAAGATTTTCAAACATTTTGAAAAGTGAATCCTCTACACTTTTGTGATTTCTTTCTTGGTGAGCCATACTGTTCTTCAGATATTATGAGTCGAACGATTTTTTCTGCTGGCAGCAACAAGGAAATCTTGGTGCGAGTAAAGCAATGGTTTACGGAATCAGCCAGTGGTGTATGCCAATCACAATTGGATTGACATATCACTAAAAAAATGAAAAAGTAAAAAAATGAACAAAGCCAACCTTAAATGTGTTAAAACATTAACACACAAATAAATTAACAATAACAAATGAAAAGACAGCAGATGCACACAAACATCCACATGCCTGGAACAATAAAGTACAAACATAATTGATGTTTGTTCCTTAAAGTTTATATCAAGCTAATATGCAGCACGTTCAGTCAAACCTTTAAAAGACTGTAGTCTAAGCGGTAGACTATGAGAAGGGACGAACTAAACGGAATCCGTGTTCTGCGTCAGGTAACATGTAGATTCAAAAAGATACTAGGTAGCGTCTAAGACCGGACAGGAAACACAGGCTGTTGTCCACTCTGTCTTTTAGACCATCTTTCTCTTCAACCTCATCCAAAGATTCAAAAACAGTGCATGGACCAGATTAGAGAAAACAAAAAGACAACTCTCACCCCATCAGGTACTTTTTTTTGTTATTTTTTAGGCACCATCTGTTGTTACGTAAAAATCCATGAAAGGCAGTGACTCACGTACATCCAATCAGAGAAGACGCAGGGGAGAGGGAGAAGGAGGGAGTGAGGATAAGTACAGTAGCTGGGCTTAACTTGAGGGGAACGTAGTACAAGGGAGCCAGTGAGAGGAGATGGAGCCTTTGATGAGACGGGAAGGGGCTTTGTCTCCTATTCAGCCCTCCATTCCAAAGTCCTCTGTGAACTTCGTGACCTTCAGCAGGTCCTCAGAGTTGACGGTGGGACGCGTGGTGGACAGAGAGCGCAACATGTCCGACTGGAAGAGACAAGAGGCTGTGTTCAATTGGGCTTGCTTGTTCCCTCATTCCCTATTCCATATAGAGTGAACCCCAAATAGGATAGGGATAAGTATATGGGGAATTCGGAGACTAATTATGTGCCAGAAATCCATCAACGTAACGTGTATTGGTCACACAAACTAGCTGACGTGCTGATTTGCGTACCATTGTCAAGTTTTCAAACTTCTTTGTCCCCATTTAAGTGTACAGACTTCTATCCTGAGGAATGTGTGTGCCAAACCAAAGGGACCCTCTCTATTAGATGTATCTGATGACAATGAAAGCCCCAATGCATCATGGGATATAGTACGGAGATAAGTCACTCACTGGGCATTTAAATGTGTTATTACACTATGTGTGTGTGTGTGTGTGTGTGTGTGTGTGTGTGTGTGTGTGTGTGTGTGTGTGTGTGTGTGTGTGTGTGTGTGTGTGTGTGTGTGTGTGTGTGTGTGTGTGTGTGTGTGTGCATGGGTGGGTGTGTGTCTCACCATGCATACTATGGGCTCCAGCAGCTTGTCACTAGGCACGTCCATCCAGGTCAACTCTATGGCATCGGGGTCCCCCGGGGAACAGGGGGTCAAGAGGTCATCTACCATAAGCTGAGCGTTGCTACGTGATGGACCATGCACCTGCAACGCAACAAGGTGACGGAGAACCGAATCACATATTCAACACACAACTCGACACAACACGTTAGGGATGTTTGATATGATGATATATATATCATCGAGGGAAAAATGTCCATCTATCGTTCCTATCGCTATTTGACTTTTTGGTAGTAATTAAAATCATTCTGACCCTGCATGACATTTGAATTATTTGCTCTATGTCCAAGGGAAGTGATGAAAAGAAAACCTTAAATGGGTGAAAAATTCCTTAGCTTGTGGATAGGAAGAACTCGTTCTGGACAGCCGTTGGTCCTGATGATCGTGTCAGAGAGAGGGTTGGGCTTCTCAGTACAACACTACGGTGTGTGGCCAGTTCATACACAACATCGCTGATTACAACGCTCATAAAACAGTATCACAAGGTTGCCGTGGGTCAGAACAGGCCGCCTCCTTCCTAAAACGCCATGCCCAAAAAGATGATATAGGCCCAGCTGCAACAGTGGGTTCACTTATACTTTAACAACAGACCTGTGGACGAGCCCATTTACGGCGAGTACCGTACTTATTTTTGTCGATTAGAGATTTCTGAAACTGTTTTTGTATTTGTTCTTTTAAATTGTATACATTGATTTTGTATAGTTATTTTTGCTGGCTACAGTACTGGAGATTTCTGAAACAGAGTGTTTACGATTTATATTTTATATTCAATAATTATTTTGTTTATTGGCAGCACTATTGAATAATTCTGAAACTTGAAACAGTGTTGTTTACTTTAATAGTAATTAAGCTATTATTATATATATCAAATTATTACTTCATTAAATTTGGAGCTTAAGCCCAAGCGATCTTGCCTTTGCATTCACGGTGCGCCCCAAAAAATTCATCAAAACATATATGGGGCAAAGTACACGACAAGACTCAATTTAAAAACAATATTTTCGCTCAATATCAGCAGACAAACCCGAGACACAAAGACCAGCCAACCTTTTTGAAGTGGGTGGCCGACTGGACCTTCCTGACGGGCTGCATGAGGGCGTCCCTCACGATGACGCTGATGTCCGCCCCGGAGTAGCCCTCCGTCTTGTGGGCCAGCTGCCGCAGGTCGGGCTCCGTCAGGCTGTGGGGCGTGTTGCCCAGGTGGAGGCGGAACATCTGGGAGCGGGCCGGCTCCTCCGGCAGGGGGATGTAGATGCGCTTCTCGAACCTGGGGGCCGGAGACGACAAAGCCGGCGCTGTATCATCGGCTGGAAAAAGACAAGGACGATGCAAAGGGCCACCGCGGGAAGGAAGCCGGGGGGGGGGGGGGGGTTGTTCTAGTGGGCTCTGGTGGTCCGTCGGGGCGGGGTTGCCAGCTCTGAGCCCTTCCAGGCGGCCACTGACCTTCTGCGGATGGCGGCGTCCAGCACCCAGGGTATGTTGGTGGCTCCGAGCACCAGGATCCCGTCGTTGTTGTTCCCAACCCCTGGGAACAAACACAACACCCCGCCCCTTTGGGTTGACGTGGCCTCCTCATGCACGCGTCCTTTCTCTGAGATGCGCCGTTAATGATCATCTGCTGGCGCTTCTGTGTGTGTGGTGTGGAGGGTGTGTGTGGAGGGTGTGCGTGTGCGTGTGTGTGTATGTGTGTGTGCGTGTGCGTGTGTAGGGTGGTGACTTGGAGTTCACCCACCTTGCATCTGAACCAGGAACTCTGTCTTGATTCGCCGGGCGGCTTCACTTTCATTCTCGTTCCTGGAGCCACACAGTGAGTCCACCTCGTCGATGAAGATGATGGAGGGCTTGTGCGTGCGGGCCAGGTCAAACAGATTCTTCACCAGTCTGCAGAGGAGAGGAGAGAAGGAACAGGACTGAAGACTCTACCCCATGAATGAGAAACTTTTCTGTCCAATTTTGTTTCTTCAAGACCCCTTGAGGAGTCTTTCAGACCTTTTGATTAGCCTATATAATATCCCAAAATATCTCCTTAAAAAAACTGTATTTTTGTATTTCTAAGATAAGCGAACATGACAGACAAATCTGGACCTACTTCTCGCTCTCTCCCAGCCACTTGGACATGAGGTCAGAGGAGGAGACAGAGAAGAAGGTGGAGTTGTTGGCCTCCGTGGCCACGGCCTTGGCCAGGTAGGACTTTCCCGTTCCTGGGGGCCCAAACAGCAGGATGCCTCTCCATGGGGTCCGCTTGCCTGACAGACATGAAGCCACACGAGCAAAATAGTAAACAGCATGACAACACAGAAATATTCTAGTGAATTCAATAAACATTAACCCTGGTGATGTATGTCAGAAAATCCAAATATAAATATCGAGGGTAAGTTATTACACAGCCTCAGCATGATTGGGTGATATTGCCAAATTAACCCCAACAAGAGTCAGGTCAGTCTCTGACCCTCTGGGTGTATTCATATGGCTGAGATCCAGTGATAGATGTTGGGAAGGAGAGAGTGCGGGTTAGACCTCCGATTCACCTGTGAAGAGGTGAGGGAATTTGATGGGCAGGATGACGGCTTCCTTCAGTGCTTCCTTGGCGCACTCCAGGCCAGCGACGTCATTCCACCGGACGTTTGGCTTCTCCATGACGATGGCGCCTGTGCACAGGGATAGCTCGGTGTTCCACATGTAGACACCCTCATCACAAATATGAATGAAAGACTATGCATGATGTCAATAAAGGTATTTTTGAACCGTGACATTAAATGTATATGCTACAACTGGTTTAATCCATACAAGTGAGTCAACGGATCACTTTATGGCAGACATTGGCTTGATGACATGATGCATAATCTCACCCATGAGCTGCTCCTGCAGTTTCTTCTTCTCAGGGTTCTCCCCCTCACTGTCACTGTCACTCCTAGCGCAGACGCACATACGCAAACACAAACACAAACACATAAGGAGAACTAAACCTCATACAGTCCAGTGTGGTGTGCCACTATGAATCTGGAGAGACTGCCTACTTGTCATTGCTTTGAGCCTCCTTGACCGGTTTCTTGCCCTGCTTGTCCTTGTTCTTCAGGTAGTCTTTGAGCTTCTCTGCGCGGTCCAGGTACTGCATGCATTTCCCTCTAATGCTCTCCTTGGCCTTGTCACTATGGGCCTCGTCTGAAGGCGAGGCAGAGCCCAACATAAAATCGGGACAGAGCAGACGGACCATTTATTTGTTTTGTTAAGAGTCACACAATCTTTTTATGTAAAGGTAGTACTTGTCTGTTAAATTTGATATCAATAACACTGAATAAAAGGTATGAGTAACCAAATTTAGGCTATAAGCTTACAGTACTCACATTTAATGGCATGCAAGAAGTACTCCACTGCATGCTGGTACAGGCGCAGGGCCTCTTCATAATTCTTTGCCTTGTCCTCTTCTGTGGCTTTGGTCACGAGGTCAATTGCTTTCTGCCATCAGCATTGAAATGGAAAATGCATTGGTTGACAGAGTGTTTCAAAGTAGGATTATGGGACAGTGGTGGAGGGGGCATACACAATAGCTACATTAATTCATTATGCATCACTTTCCAAAAATACATTCATTATTTTTATTATGGTCTAATGAAATAGTAGCTGACAATAAAAATGAGGGTAGTACCAGATATTGCAAGTTCTTGTAATATCGATTATTATCGATTCTTCTCCGAAATGCAGTATACTAACAAATTATTGGTTTAATAGATATAGTCCGGTCAACTTACTATTTTAGACTAGGAGGCAGCCAATACCTCCTGCCTTGTCGATGCATAAATACGTCAATACAAGTGCTAGCATGCGAACGTTAAAGACATTGCTTTACACAAGCAAACCTCCCAGACCTATGTATGACCTGTTCATGTTGACATGTGCTGGATGAGGGTTCCACGATGGCTTATTTTACATCCACGGTAAACACAGGAAAAGACAGTAGTCTACACACTGTTAGTCTGACTCGTCAGTGCAACGCTAGCCTGTCTTCTATAATCTATCGTTGTACCGTGCAGTGTCTCTATGCTAGCGTATTGGTGACGGACCTGTAGTGTTGACGTTGTCATTTCATCTCACAGTTCTTCTATCCAAGCGAATATGTATGCCCTCTGATTACACCTGAAATCCGCCTGTTAACTTGTCTGGATGCGAAAAGGGCAGTCGGCTCTTGACATGACAACAGGTGCACACAACGATGAAAGCCTCCCTTTGCTCAGCAGCAGCGGGTCGTCTGGGAAAGGCAACAACACTGCGTCGCTTTACGGTTTGGACATAGATATCAAACGGGTGCTGCCACCCAGCGGACACGTTATGTTTTCATATTAGATTAAACTTTTTTAAATTCAAAATAAAAATGTATACTATACATCTTGAATAAAAACACTCGCTGATCTTTTTTTAATCGTTTTATTAGTATCTATGTATCTACATTTGAAGTTGTAACAATTATATCATACATTCGATAATGGTTGCCAGAAAAAGATGGTACTTCTTTCTAAAATAAGTCTACGTTGCATAATAAAAATATTTGCAGCAGCACACATTTAGCTTCTGGCGCTTACTGCAAGGTGATTTTGTTGCACGCAACAACTTTGGTTTGGATTCCATTATCTGAAGCATTGCTTTGCATTTAGAAAGGATCATTGGAAAATCATATAGTCACCAGTTTAAATTAATTGATTGGCTTGGGTGTCAAAGCAGTCACAAGTGAAAGCCTTAGACTTGTTACCAGGGGCAGAGGAAGATGTTAATGCCCTGATTCTAATATAAATGTTATCTCTGAGTTAAATACAAGTGAACTACAATCACTAGTGTAGAGTTCCGTGTAAATTTCAGAAAAAAATATGTAACATAATTGGTGGCAGTAATGTAGATCTAAGATGCCTTAAATAAGTGAGATTATGCCGAGCATTTTAGACTTTACTTAAGATTATTGTATCTGATGGACTAGTCATGTATGTCCAGATAAAATTGGACATATTATTGTACCTTTGCATGAAATATGAAGGACACAGAATGTCTACAAAGAAGATAATGATATTAGGACAATAGGAAACATTAACTGAGGGTCAATGTGGGGGCCATGGGTTGAGTTTATCTACATTCAAGCTGAGTTCCACTTCACAATTCAGGTCTTGTAACAGACAACAAAATAGCAGAATTCAAAGAAGGTACAGGTTATCAAATGATATCAAAATGGAATAAAATAAATACAGTTATATGCAGTTCAGGGGCAAGTTATGCCTTTTGGAAACAAAGAGGAATGATAATTGCTTCTGAGCAATACTTCTCTTGGAGAAGTCTTATTTGTTTGATTATAATCTATAAATAGTTTTAAGGTGAGGCTGCGTTCTGCATTGGATTGTCATGCAGTAGAAATAAATGTGTAAATTAGCATTGACAATAAATGTTGAACTGCAAATATCCTTAAGCATCTTTGTTTAGCATTTTCTACAGCATAAGCAAGATTACCCTTGGAATGCGATTGATAAAATATATATTCTTTATGAAATACTGCGCTTAAGGTTTAAAGGAATTATAATCTCAGCAGAGTTCATTTTAAGTAAGATATCATGAAGTCATGCTTACATATGGCATACATTTGTACAGATAAAGGAAACATACACAATTAAAACAAAGATACATATGTACATAGTGAGAGTTATACGATTGCTGTGTTGCATTTCAAAAGCGTGTATAGTTGTGTCAAATTGATGGTAAAAACAAAGGAATTCTTAAAAATTATCAAAATTGACTGAATGGAAAAAGGCACTGTTGGCAATCCAAATCACACCAGTAGTTTAGGATAATGTGGTAAAAAATTGAGTGTTTAACAACCCATGCACAGAAGTATTAAAATACTTTCACGCAAGTAAAAGTGCCAATGTAAAAAACACTCACTCACAAGATCATCAATCTGCATGCAAAATCTATAAAAGCAAACATACAATATACACAAACCTTTTTTTTCTCACTCTCTCTCTCATTGTACACATGATCTAGCAGAGACAGAAACGATGTACTGAGAAACTGCCCGCTATCAAAGGCTTTACTGGAATTCTAGGCATAAATGAAACATTAACAAACTGTTCAAAACCGGTTCCATATCAAAATTATCTGACATAGTCCTTTTCCTGCATAATTTTGAGTGGTGCTGAACACATTTTTAAACGACGCTGTCCACATTGTTTTCCTAATATTACCTCAAAGGCTTTACGGAATCTTTTCTGAACAGCTCTTTAGTTTCTACCACCATTTGGTTCCTACTCCCTACATAATGTCATCTTACGTGAAACAGATCTATAAAAACATGAACGTTGTTCCTGTCTGGAGTGCCCAAGCAGCACCCAACCCTACAAGTATCACTTATGGTTCCCTGACCTTGCCAGTGGCAGTATACCAGCAGTTCAAAGCCAAAGGATGGAAGAGAAGGCACTTTTTTTCTCTTTAGACAAACATTGACTCATAGATCAGCAATTCACACAAACTTAGCTTCTCCGATGCCTCTTCCGATGCCTCTGTACACTATGTAGGTTTAAAAAAATATTTATAGATAATATTTCATTTGTTTTGGGGCGGGGAGGGGGGCTCACTACCCCAGGATGGTTGTCGGCTGACCTGGTCGAGGCTATCTTACGTCAGCAGGCCCATGCGCGTCAGCTTGGCCGATAGGAATGAGTGGAGGACAAACACGACTGGCTTCGGCCCGGAGTGGAGGTCAAACACCTGAAGGGTGAAACAGAAGGAAGAGGGGGTGGGATTCAATGGGTGGCAAGATGGAAAGACAAGGATGAACAGAGTACGGGGTTATGTTGGGTATTGGTAATGTCAACATCATACAGACTGCAACACTATGGGACTTTATCAACAACTTCAAGTTGTAGATGTTATATAATGTTGCAGCCGATTCTTTTGTTTTTTTAAAGACATGTTCTCCTTGCTTGTTGTCATCCTCCATGGACTTCACCTCGTGCTCTTATGTTTTGTTTACCAAGTTCAATAAAAAACTGCAAGCAGTTGGGGAAGCAGAGCATCCCCCTATAGCAGTGAAAAGATAGGCCTGGTTCTGAGTTAGACGTACCATTTCTCCCTCCGGACCCCCAAAGTCCAGGTAAAGGTTGCGGACCCCGTCGTCAGCCGACATCCTGAGCTTCTCAAAGGGGTACCTGTACAGCACGGCACCCCCGCCGGGGTCCGACGGCTCCCGCATCACCGTGAACCCCTTCTCGTAGTGCAGGGTCAGGCGCACGTCTTGGCTGCTCAGGGTGCAACCTGAGTGGGGAACGAGACAGAGGAGCTTTAAAATAGTGTACGGCGGCAGCTGGTAAAAAAAAAGAAGAAGGTTGGTGTGCTTATCGTTTGGCTTGAAAGAAAGAGAAAGAGAAAGACAGAGAGAGACCGGTCAAAAAAACAACAACTGTGATTGCAGAACAGGCTGACTGCATTTACAGTCAGTCTGAATCCTCCTCTCCTCCCTCTGTGTTCAGAGGTAATGAGAGGGAAGTGGTTAAAATAGAAGAAAGAGAACCAAATCTTTTGGACCATTGTTTTCTCTGCAACACAACCATTGTGTAGAAACATTATCTGGCCCCGGGGCGCTTCTTATTGTTGCCAATTATATTTCAGCACTTTTCTGAGTCATGACCACACATCCCATGGGGAGGGTTTGCAGCAGCACACATGACTGATATTAACCAATTAACCACAATATACCTAATAGACCAAAATATGAACCTATGGATTCTTTCCAAATATAACATACAAAACTTCTTGCGAGCATAATGTAGTTTCCCTTAAGTTAAAAACAGGCTATTAGAGCCTTTCTTATCTATGATTCAATATGATTTGCAAACATGACGGAACAAGAGTTTAGTTTCCATCCGTTATGAAGCCCTTATTGGTGTAGAAAGCTAGCACAGCAATGTAGTTCAACTCCCATTGAACAGCTTATGTTTATTGCAAATATGATCTAAATTAGAGATTTCCTATTAATAATCTAAGCAGTATGTATCTAGCTCAGTGCAAACACAAACAGTGGAGATAACCCTGTGAGTGGGTACACATATGGTTCCACCAATATACAACTTATTCAACAACACATTTTAAATCTGTATACATATATAACCCTCCATACACGCAAGCAATCCCATTTCCTGTCCTCTGCATACAAGGAAAGATATATAACAGTACTTAGCCACTAAAATAACACACACACACACACACACACACACACACACACACACACACACACACACACACACACACACACACACACACACACACACACACACACACACACACACACACACACACACACACACACACACACACACACACACAGCCAGGAGGCCTTAGTGACAGGAAAGGGATATTTTCCACTAATAAAACATTAACCAGCCAACCAAACGAACGTAGCACTGGTTATTCAGCTAGTACAATGCAGTCATATTTGTCATTTTTGGGAAAGCTGAAACATCAGAGTTTTGAGTGTCTCATGTTATGTGGTTTCATTTAAAATATCCTATGTTAGGCAGTCCTATTTGTTTCTATTGATAATGGATTTTGACCCGGATGCATTAACAGACCACATTACAGTGTCAGCACATGCACCGCCCCCCCCTCAGAGGAAAGCATAGGCAATAAGATGGACTAGAGGCTTCATCAGAAGGCATAAGAGCCAGAGGATGCTGTTCACTTCGTGAAAGGTGGGTGTGGACTGGAACATAACGGCTTCTATTTATACACACACACGTAGCCTATTGAATAGCACCAGGACACAAACGTGCAAATGCACACACAGGTTGTGCTCACCAATGGACACTTCCTTGATGAGCTCAGCGGCGGCGTGGCCCCCCTGCACCAGGGCCCGTGTCCATGACGACAGGTCCCAGTGGGTCTCCACCCGGAAGAGGTGGGACTCGATGCCCCGGCCGGTGCCCGTCCGCGTGGCAAACACCAGTTCAGCCCCCTGGGCAGGGGAGCTCCGGGCACTGCCTGAATGGACCAGCCTGAAGAGAGAGAGAGAGAGAGAGAGAGAGAGAGAGAGAGAGAGAGAGAGAGAGAGAGAGAGAGAGAGAGAGAGAGAGAGAGAGAGAGAGAGAGAGAGAGAGAGAGAGAGAGAGAGAGAGAGAGAGAGAGAGAGAGAGAGAGAGAGAGAGAGAGAGAGAGAGAGAGAGAGAGAGAGAGAGAGAGAGAGAGAGAGAGAGAGAGATCAGATTCCACTGTGAAGGGCAAGTGAGGCCAGGGAAATATACCACGAGGGGGCAGGGTTAGAGAGAAACACTCAAGTGATTATGAGCATTTCTCTGCTGCTATCCTAAATAGATATTCCATTATTAATGTCTTCATGATCAATCTATTATCACATCTGGTGCTTTCTTTAGCCAGAATCAGCTGGTCTCCGTCTCGTCCCTTCCTAAGGCCGCGGGCGGCGAGGGTCTTCACCTGGTGGCCAGCAGTGGGTGAGTGAGGAGCGGCGTGGACCAGGACTCTCGACTCCAAGGCACCGACTCAAACAGCAAGATGTCCTTCTCCGTCAGCGCCATGACGATTGGCCTGAACTGCTGCCGCCCACCCTCCAGCTGGACCTTTAGGAGCCGGGCACACCACACACACACACACACACACGAGAGGTGGCTATCAGGAACCATCTGTTTGCTTACCGTGAGTCATCCACCATGGCCTCTTTATGCAGAGTCAGAACTCTTTAGTGCGTGTCCATGCGCGTGCCTGCATGCTTTCGTGTGTGTGTGTCCAAAGGTGAGTGTGATGAAGACATGAGGGCGGTACCGTGTGTGTGTGTGTGTGTGTGTGTGTGTGTGTGTGTGTGTGTGTGTGTGTGTGTGTGTGTGTGTGTGTGTGTGTGTGTGTGTGTGTGTGTGTGTGTGTGTGTGTGTGTGTGTGTGTGTGCGCAACTAAATCCCAGGGTTGTGTTGGTAAGGCTGACAGCTTAAGTAGGTGGGCTAAGAGGAAGTATTCAATGGAATGTAAACTCCTCCAGGTCTTTTTTGGAGTGCTTCCTGTTTAAAACCAAGAGCAGCAGCTCACCTCGGTAACTACAAACCCACACAACTCCACACGTCCCACATCGCACATCGCACTCACCCAACACAGCAGCACTGTTGCCATGACTTGTATTCCCCATTCCTTATTTTCCAAATGGTTCATAAGTTGACCCTGGCAAATGCTGCAAAGTGCTAAGGACTTGCAACGTTTATGTATTTTGGGCTTGCCTTAGACAAGTTTGGAATATGTTTTTTCCAGAAGAAATACAAAGTCATGCGCTATCACAGTCCTGCCAATGCTGCTACACCCGATGAATTCCATTACGTTATGGGAATGCCAGCTGTCTCCAGGATTTGAAACGATAAATGTCGAAGGAAGATAGACATTTAAATGATACATAGTTATGAATGGCCTGGAACCATTAGTGAATATTTTAATTATTGACTATTTAAAGGTTTTTTGTTATCAATATTTCTCTGCAGGAGCTGCAATATACCCTACCCTTTGTTTTTCTGTGTTTATTTTGGTACCAAGAAGGAAACCTAGTAAAAGGAACGGGAGGAAGAGGAAGAGGAAGAGGAGGAGGAGGAGGAGGAGGGGTTACCTGTTCGGCCATCCAGCCGATGTGCTTGAGGTGGGGGTGAGAGGAGGAGGCGACCGTGGCCCCCAGGTAGGCGTTGATGTGGGCCAACACGTGCGGGAGCAGCGCGGCGATGTTGGTGTGGATGGCGGTGAACCAGGAGTTGGCGGTGGGCGCGTCCTTGCAGCGCAGCACCAGCGTGTGCTGCCCGTCGGGGGAGTGCAGCTCCAGCAGCCTGCAGCGCAGAGGAGAGCCGTGAGACCCTGGACACATGACGCTAAAGCTGCACTGCGTCCGTCCTGCCGTCATGGGCTTGCCTTGAGTTGCAGCTACAGGTCAAGATTCCCTGGATGGATGAACTGGTGGATGGACACCTTTTAGTGTTGGGAGACTTTGTAGTTCAGACATTATTTTAGGAAGTAAATAACTGCAGTAGAAAAGTTTATACTGCAGGTTTAAGTAATTAATTTTCAATAAATGTAACATAAATGTAATGAATGAAAGAAATTTATCTATGAAATATACAAAATACCAAATCGAAAACATTGAAAGCGATCTAAGGAAATCTAAAGCATGATGGCAGACGACTTAAAATATGGTTTAATCGCGAGTTTCACGTTCTTTCGCTTCATATTTCTCCTGACCAATCATGTTGCTGGAGGCGGAGATCTGTAAAAGTGTACATGGAAAACACAACCTTGGCCAGCGGCATTAACGATAGAGAAGGGTCTGCAAAGGTTCCAAATCAACACTGCGTAGTCTGGCCTCTGTAGAAGTACAGAAGTACACTGTAGCTCTGCTACAACAAAGTACAATTGCTGTGTCCGAGATCACTGTCGATGCAAATGCCTGCATCCTGCCACACCTACACGCCCACATATGCAGGCATTTGCAGCACACACACACACACACACACACACACACGCGCACACACACACGCGGTAGGATCTCAGACCTGTTCTCCAGGTCGGGCATGGTGAGGTTCCTGCTGATGAAGCACATCTTGAGGCCGATCACCTTCCTGTCCCGGGGGCCGGAGGAGCTGCTGTGCTTGGGAGAGCCGGAGTCCTCGCTGCCGCTACAGCTGGGCGACTGCGGGCGGACGCCATCCCACGGCAGGTCGGCCACCAGGGACGGCTTCTTGAACAGCGGCGACACCTCGCGGATGTACTTCACTGTTGGCAGGGGGGACAGAGGGACACACAGTGAGATACAGCTGGCAAGGGGGACTTTTTTATGTGGGAGCAGATGGAGATGGTGGCTGACCCCAGTTTGAAACATTTTTTGCTGATTTCATACTAATACCTGCGCTGGTAAATGATTGAATATACATAATAAGTGCAATACACAAGGCCAGAAATATAATGAAACAATCAATTAAAAAATAATAAGATATTAAATAATTAGAAATTAAAGAAAATTGGATTGTCCTTCAACTATTTTCCCCTGCTGCAACTTTAGGCCTGCATCATACGGGTTTTTTGCTGTGGTCCATGAAAGATTGGCTTAAAATTACCTCAGTATTTGGAAAATCTTAATATGATTTTAATGATTTTGCGAAAGGGGGTCAACAATGGAATTTGCGCCCTTTCGTAACTGCAACAGTTCTAGGTCAGATTTTTTTTTAACATCATTAGCAAGCTTTAGAAAATGCCGTCCTTTAAAAACAAAATGGTCCTCAGAAGGACAGAATAAGCCTGCTGACCCGGAACTCACTATTAGGTTCTAAAAAGATAAAGTGGTCCTCTGTGGGGAGTGTACGTGGAAAAACAACTTGGCGCTACAGCTGCAGAAGACTTGGCCCTGCCTCAGTTATGCAGAAGAATGGACCCTGCTTCGATATAACACATCTAAGTTTCCAAACTTGGTTTCCCGTGGTCCGTTCAACCAATCCAACATCCGCTCTGACAAACCACAGCCGCCACACATGCTCTCCTTCACGCACACACACACACACACACCGATTCCTCTCTAACACTTTCTCCCTCTCTAAACCCTGTGTGTGTGGGTGAGCATGTGCGCCGTGCGTGCGTGTGAGGGAGAGTAAGAGAGAAAGTCTTGGCCCGCTGGGTTAGTCTACTCTGTCTGAAATCCGAGACCAGGCTATGAGACGGTGAGGTCATTCTTGAATGCAGACTGTGAAGGTTTGTGGACTTAAATGGTTCTAGTTCTAGTCTTAAGGCAACCAATTTAAGGGGTGCTTATGTGTGTGTGTGTGTGTGTGTGAGCACGGCAGAAATTTGAAAAAGGGACAGTAAAAGTGCATGTGTGCACTTGTGACAGAGGCTGTGCATTTGCTTTATCAGTTATCAGTAGCAATGCGAGAGAGAAAAAAAAACAGCGAGAGGCATGAGCGCTATATATAAACCTGGGTACTGCGTCTTTGCATGCTGCTTAACGATGTTACATTAAGTGCATGACGCACAGCTTAAAACACTGCTGGAAGTATTATGTGGCCACGGGCCAATAATCTAAACGTCATCCCCTGACCTCCCTTAACACACTGGTCAGTCGCACACACACATACCATCAGTGCTGCATGTGCAAGCGGTTTTGATTAAAGGAAACAGCGTTCACACGTGTGTGTGTGTGTGGCAATGACAGCTATTTAGTCCATGGCCACAAGCATGTGTCACTGTCAATGAATTAACAGATTTACTTAGGAAGATGTTAAACTAATGTGTTTTCAAGCCACATCATATTTGTATGCTGAATATCGGTTGTTGTCACGCTGACAGAGTAGCTGCTACAACAGTGAGTAGCAGAGCCATAGCCCTGACTCCTAGTTTCACTGCTAGGATGATGACCACTGCCGTTACTATGGAAATTACTATGGAAATTTGGCACAATAAGTCTGCGGCTATTCTAACGAACAATGCTACTCCTAGATGGACTAAGTTTGCAACAATGTAAACACACTTCCTCATTGCAAAGAGTAAATTAAATAACGAGGCCTCCTCATCTGCGACTAATCCACAATAATTATTTTTTTTGAAGGTGTTACACTTCATAATCTCGTTTCTTACGAGATCGGACGGAAAAGAGAAGGATGGCCATGCCACTCACCCCTGGAACCACTAGCACTGGGGTATGTCCCTGCATTGCTTATTTTTTTTGTAGATCGCCGAGACTTGGTAAACCTGACCTGTGCCAAACATTCTCTAACGTTGGCTTTATTCAATGTCATCCCAACAAGTAAACACAGCTGGATAATTATTAACCTCAATGACTGGAACATTATTTAATATGCCACGAAGGCCACAGGATTGATATGGGTCTTTTTCTTCTATCTGCCTTTTTGCGTGTTTTCCAGGCTTTCACATCTGGAAATAATCAAAGTCCATTTTTCTTCAAAGTCGTTATTTTTCTTCCCAGTCTTTTCGGTGTTGGTGAAGATCCTCAGGCCCCACTGTGCCGTCAGTCTGTCTGTCCGGCCCCCTGTGCACCTCCCTCAACTATTTGGACGCTACCGCCACTACCACTGGGGGATTTCCATTCATTTGAGTTTGCTTGGAGTTTCCTGTCAGCACAAAGGCTGAGTTCCCTGTCTTGTGCGTTTGTGTGTGTGCGTCCCCTCAATTGCCGTTTAAAGATACCATTAGGTCCACCAGGCCTTCCATTTTGGTTCCATTTCTGAAGCTAAGTAGGTCTGCACACAGAGGACTATCAACTCTGTGCTAGCGTGTGCGCGAGTGTACATGCAGCTCCCCTCATACTTCAACTACCACAGCAAGGAAAAACCGAAGAGTAAAACAACAAAATGATTCAAAACCCATACAAAATGTACTAAGTAAAGAGAGAGGAAGGGAGGATATGCTAGAAGGCAGCTACATGGTGGAATGGGCCTCAACATTCATTTACGGGTTGTTGGTTGTGGTGACCGGCCATGTTCAGCTTTCCCGTTCGTCCTTCACCACACACACGCACATAAACCCACACACACATAGCAATAAACCAAACAGAATAATGTTACAGTATGGTTCAAAATGCTGACAGGGCAGTATGTCAGTCAATCAGGCCATCCATTTCCCCTGGTGGTTTGGCCAACACCTCCAGCTCCCCTCCTCCCCCCTCGCCTTTCCCTGGGTTGGATCCTCTCTCCTCTTTCTGTTCTCTGAGCCTTTCTTATGTCCGCAGAATTCTGCTAACCCCTCCACCCCTTATAGTCCTTCTCTCTTCCCATACCTGCCCCCACCCGTGCGGCTGCCAGACCCCTAATGAGAACAATGTGTTGGGAGCGCTGTGATTGTGCATACTGTGTGCGTGCATGCATGTGCGTGCATGCCTTCATGTGCGCGCATGCGTGTTGGAGGGAGGAGATTCCAGGGGTCAAGTTGAAGTTTACGCATGTGTGCACACTTGGCCCAAAGCCGCTTCACGGACACAAGGTCCGCTAGGTTCCGTGTTGCAGTTTATTTACACAGGGCCTTCAACCCAATTAAAGGCCAAGTAAAAGGCCCCATAGAACCACAGCGAGCTGGATTGGAACTCTATCCCCGTACCCGCACATGGGCAAGGAAGATCTCTAGCAAAAGACTGAGAAAAGGAAGAAAGCTGGAGGAAGGTAACAGATCTGTTCTCTGCCTACAGGCAAGGCTCAAACACAACCGTGTGTTTGAGCCTTGCCTATATCATCCTTTTAGGCAAGGCTCAAATACAGCCATGTTTGGACTGCGGGCACCAAGATACAATGTGAAATTCAACTGGAGTTCTACAATAAATAATGATGGCTGGATGACTCCAACAGCTACCTTGATCCCGAGTGTAGATTATTCCAGAAGGAGCAGATGGTCATAATGCCGAGCAAAGGGCTGGCATCTGTCAGTAGGTGCAAGTACAGCGCTGATTCAGCCATGCAGCTTTATATTAAAAACACACACACACACACACACACACACACACACACACACACACACACACACACACACACACACACAGCTTCAAAGCTCACAGACAAATCACACATACGGCTGAAACAAGCGTAATACAATAACCTTTTCAAGTTCAAAAGTCCCGTTCTGCAGCTGGCATCAATAGTGCATTATACTGCCCCACCATACCCGAGCAGTTGGTGGGCTATCCTGAAGCATATATCCACAGCCCATCATAAAATCTGTCTTAATGCAGGTCCACACACATCTGCACTCTCATATCGCAGGGATGTGGATGTGATTACACCCTAGAATCTCATGATGTAGTCCTGCCGTCAGTCGCTAATGCTCGGGCCGAGACGGGAGAGAGAGAGAAAGCTTTTAGTCCCTCTGCTCCTTCAGCAGTGGAATAGTCTCTGAGAAAGACTTTCAATGCACAAGGATATTCCTGAGCTCATTGATTTCAACCTAGCTAAATGACACCATAGCCATCATTTATATGTCTTGCAACGATGTTTGCATGATTCCGGAATCCTGTTTAATCAAAAAAAAGACAGATGGATTTCGTACAAATCATGGATCCTGAATGTAGATTATTCCAGATGGAGCAGCAAGTCATAATGATGGTTAAAGGACAGGCATCTGTCATTTGGTTTGTGTTTATAAATCCTTCTTGCTTGAACACATGCAATATATTGCATTTACACACATACAAGCGGTAGAGCCTAAACGTAACGCACAACATCTACCTACACAAAAGCACAAAAAGAGGAGTTGGTAATTTAAGAGGAAACAAATCGATTTTTTTGTCTCTAATTTTGTCTCGTACTATAAACAACCAATCAGGGTAACGAGGCTATGTGCACCAGAACCCAAGTGTTAACGAGTTATATGAGCCGGAGAGAGTTCAGTGGATATATGTGGCCGTGATTACTGGGCTGTAACCAGGGGACTCTTTGTGCTGATATGGGTTAAGAGTGAGTCCCCGACTGATATACACTCTCCCGAGCTATTTGCAGCTTTATGCAGACTCATGATCTTCGACTCTGCTAAGCGGAGTGAATGGAGACGAGACAAGGGGATAGAAAAAGCAACATGCTCAGCAAAGCCTTGGCCTTTCCAAAAACAAAAGCAACACAGCACCGTTTTCCCAATCCAGGACTGTCCCCGTTTCAGTCAATGACTTCTTTGTCTGCGTTTGTGTCCCCCCCCCCCCTCCCCCCAACATCCCCCCCCCACCACCTCCCTCTCATTTTCTCTTCTTGTGCCTCCAATTACTGTCACAACGGGCTGGTTCCTGTGTCTCCAGTTACCCCTGACCATCAGGTTGGCTCGCCCATTAGGACAACACAGGGACAGAATGCTGTTGCTTTACCCGATCGTTTGAACACACTGGCCATTATGGACGGCTTCTCTGCGTGTCTGCCGCAGGACGCGAGGCAAGTCAGCAGCAGTTTTATTCCATGCATGCATTTGTTTTTCAGGGGAAGAATGACACTAGCCGCAGCCAACTCCTCCTACTCTCTAGGAGGTTCTGCAAAAAAAGGACTGTTTAAAACTCCCTCCTTCCAACTTTGCTGTGAACTACAACGTATTAATCTTGACCAGGACTCCCTGGAAGAAGAGATATTGCATCTCAATGGGACCTTCCTGGTAAACAAAAGGATAAATAAATGAAGCCCGTCCTAGAACACAATCCTTCCAAATGAAAGGTCCACTCTACACTCTTCCTCCCTGAAAGAGGCTCCACATTCAACACATAGATGATGCCATTTTGGCTGATGGTGGCATTTTGTTCCTCTTTTCTTCGGTTGCGGCCTCTCATCCAATGCACATGTGATTAGTGACTGAACTCGGTCACATGAGCAAAACAAAACAAAACTTAATAAGCGAAACTAACCCTACAATCTGAAACCCAATTCTTGCAAAATAAATGCCTCATGCTAAAGCAATAGATGCTAAATACTACGGTATGACCTTCTTCTGCGTAGAAGGCCGTTATCGCATTTTTTATTTTTGGGCAATATAAATACCAAACAATTTCCTGATTTGACACACCAGCTTACTAATACCATCCAACCTGCATCCTTCTTCTCTCTGAGGTAGGACATTTCTAATATAGGACAGTGGATCGGTTACAGGGTTCCATGTTCACCGTTTCACTCCCTTACATGTCAGCAGACATCATTCATCAAGAAGACCCTCACCCATGACCAGCTCCTAAATGATCTGTATCTGAATTCACCTAATTCAAGTAGCTTTGGATAATGGTATCGGCTTAATAACTTGTCGTGGGATTTCTTTGAAACTCTTGTGTTTATGGCACAGTTACCCCAGAATATGAATCGGACCTAACACAAGTGTTGTCCAAGATGTGGGATTCCCTGGTAGGAGATGTCAACTCTTGACCTTTCTCCCTTTTTTTGAGGAACTTTGAGGTCACAAGGTCAGGAATGTGGAACACATCAGCTAATTGTCAGACTATCCGGGGTATTCGAGTGTTGCGTGTACCCGTCAATGAGGTCTAGAAAGAAAAACAACCACTTTGTTTTGGCCAGCCGCGGTCATTGGTTCAAATAAGTGCGTCTGTAGGAGACACAGGGAAAAGCTAATGGGAGAGAGTTGGAGAGTGAGCTATTTAACAATGACAGGCACTTGGCAAATTCCTTCAATCCGAGTCGAGTGCTTGGATCCCTGTCCAATACAGCGGGAAACTGAAATAAGTAAATAGTTCACTTCTGATAACCTATCATTGCATAAATCATCACAAATCATCATTGCAGCATATGTAGTTTAATCAATGACACCTATACTGCTTGGTAGACACGTCAAATAACACAAAGTAACATTAGGCTACTATCCAGATAGACCTATGGGTTCAGCAAAAATAGTAATAGGATACACAAATCATGTAGGCTACACTGGTAAATTACACTTTAAGTCCCCAATGAATTGAGATGTACCATTTTGTCCGTTTGAAAGTCGGTTGTTTGTTTACTCTAAACACTTTGGTGCTTGCATCTTAGTAAATGTTTGCTTGCCCTATGATGATCTAACTCAACCACTTCCTTTATCTCCTCCTGGTGTCCCTCTCTGGTCCCCTCCTTTAGATACATCAGTGAAACTGCAAGCATCAAAATGTTAATATTTTTTTTTGTTATATTTCCAATGCAGTTGACACAATTAAGCCCCACCCACTATTTTTGCAAAATAACGTCAACAGTTGTGGACTGGATGCTTGTTTACGTTTAAGAGTTCGCTGTCATGCATTGATCCAACTATTACCCGCAACAACACAAAACACTGCACCCATACTCAATTCCTGTAGGTGAGCGATTCTCGAAGAACCCACACATGTTTTGAAATGTTCTCCAGTCAGTGGGCGTCTCAAACAAGTTCACCGTGCCCTCGTGAGGGCAATGTGCGTGACGTTATACTGGCT
Source organism: Gadus macrocephalus (assembly GCF_031168955.1). Taxonomy (NCBI): domain Eukaryota; kingdom Metazoa; phylum Chordata; class Actinopteri; order Gadiformes; family Gadidae; genus Gadus; species Gadus macrocephalus. The sequence goes on from NC_082390.1 coordinate 15,566,978, forward strand.
ATATTGGGCCTAATGGCTCCATGCTGGCACCACTCATTTGGTAGGCTACATGAAAATTGTGGTGGCGAGTTATTCTCACGTTAACCCATAACGTAACATACATAAATGGAACCGAAACGGAGGGAGAGAGAGAGTATAATCTCGGCCTTGGCAAATCCCCGCTGTAGCGTGGGTCAACTTACCCTCGAGCGTCACCTCTTTTCCTGCCTTTTTAAGCGCCTGAACCGCTAAATCATGCGTAGCTTCACGGAGGTCATTGCCGTTCACGGAGAGGATCGCATCGCCCACCCGGAGAGCCCGACTCTGGTCCGCTGCAAGTCCGGGAAAGATCTTGGAAATGAGAATGGGCATTCTGTTCTCCCTGCCGCCCTTGATGCTGATACCCAACCCGCCAGACTCTTGTTTGACAACTCGAACTTTACGCACCGCTTCGGTCGAACCGTCCAAACTAATAGGAATTTCGCCTTGCCGTGAACTAAAACTGGACCCAGGACTACCATAACTGGACCCAGGGCTTCCAAAGTCAGAGTTTGCGCCGTTATTTGGGTACTGCTTTGGGCTGTTTACACCATAGGGGCTGCCGTATTGTCCGCGGGTGTTAGCTCCGTGCCCCGGACTATCGTGGTTCTGGTACGGCTCTTGGCGCGAGTTGGGACCTCGATTTGGGTTTCCAGAAGCCAAGTTCGAATCGTTTCCGTTTGACATTCCATTCCGTTGGCCTGCAGGGGAGTTGTAATCCAGATGATTGGACCCATGTGCGGTTATCTCCGCTTCGGCCGTTAGAGTAAATGTTTCACGGGTCAGTTCGGCGGCCACTCGGATCCAACGGTCCCGGAGCAAAAGATCCAGTTGGCCGTTTTTGTCCGCTCTGGTCCAAATAGCCATTCTGGGACGGCTAGCCTACTCAGAGGCGGGCGGGTTTCAGACTAAACTCACCATGAACTTTTTCCTCTTTTCTGAGTGCGCATAAGCAGCACCAACCAGGCTACACTGGCCGATCGACACACCCACTTACGTACGGCTTGCAGAAAACAGAAGAGAGAGGGAAAAAACAGTCCCCGAAAATGAGCAAAGGAGAGTCTACAATGGGTCGATGGGGAGGGTTTGTTGAATTAAAGCACTGAGGTCGGTATGTAGAGTAAATCGGAGCCAGATGACAGATGGAATCAACCAATCAACCTTTAGATGTGTAGATTACTTATTCATGAGGATAGAGGCGGGGCCATATGTGACAGTAAAGATCCAATGTTGCTCAAGTGAAGTTTCCAATCGTTTTTTTATTGTTGTCCAAAACTGCAGATGTGTTTATCATAATGTATAGGGTTGCTACCAGTCAATCAAAAGGAACTGATGGTTTCAAAGCTAAAGTAACTTGTAATGTTGATAGACAAGCAAATCAGATCAAATCAACAGTGATATATTCTGGCGGGAAAACAGATTGTCCTTTGACTAATAAGGACGTATGACTTCTGAGACTAAATAGTGCCACGTGCCGGGCTCCAAGTCCAAGCCTGTTAAAGACCAACAATGAGGAGCATCTTGGCTCTGGCTTGGATAGAGGCTCCATTGTCATCAATGGAACCCGTCTCCCCCAGGATCTGATCAAGACCAACCAGAGGAGCAGAGCGGGGGCCAGCTCTCCCGTGGATGTGTGGACTGTGTAGAAATGGGGCTTCTTGGACCCATGGTTGCGAGGACAGTGTTTCTATGACGGGCTCCCAAAGAATGACACAAGCGAGGGCGGCGTTTGTTGATAAGATCTTTTATTTATTGCAGTCGAGGTTGACTCAGTGTTTACAAAACCCTTGAGCAGATTGCAGACATCCGGGTGGTGAGGCGAGGAGGGGGGGGGTGGGAGGGGCGGGAGGGTCGGGGTGGGGGTGGGGGGGTCGGGAGAGGGGTGTGTTTCGCCTCAGCTTTATTTACATCAGTGATCCAATAAAATGTCCCATACATTCACAAGGTCACCGCCACTCCCCACTCCCATCCATCCACCCACACCTTGTGGGGCCAATCCCCACACCCACTACTGACCCGCAAAGTAGGCCACCTTCCAAGCGAGAAAGGCTATGTCCCCAATGAGCTTGCACTGATTGTGCCTCTGGCCATGCTTCAGGGTATAATACATTCACAACATAATCAAGGCAACATGTCACGGCCGGCGTCCAGCCGTGTGTGTGTGTGTGTGTGTGCGTTTGGCCATGTGTGCTTGTGTGTATATGTGTGCGTTTGGCGGTGTGTGTGTGTGTGTCCAGAGGAGGGGTTGGTCGGGGGCTCCAACACTGGTGCTGGATTCGCGTATCGGGAGGAAGGGGTTGCCGGGGGAGCGCGTGGTGGCGGCAGAGGGGGCGGGGCTAGCTCATTCAATCAAACAGTGTAACGGTACGCTCTCCGATCACTTTCCCGCCCTGTTGGGGAGGGTGGCGTCGGCCCGGGCTAGCGGCTGCCTCCGTGAGGCACTGGGGGGGGGAGGCTGCGACGGGGCGCCCCAGGGACATGGCGCCGACAGCGGGCGAGGCAAGGGAGCGGCCTGGGGCGGGCGGGCGGCGGGCCGGCTCTCCCGCTTGGGCGTGTTGAGGAGGTCCAGGCTGCGGCGGCTGGACGAGATGACGTCCGCCACGAACTTGGTGCACTCGGCGCACACGTCGCGCAGCGTGCAGCCGTGCGCGTACAGGTGGGGGAACTCCTCCTCGACCGAGCGGCGCGTGAGGCTGCGTAGGGACCTGGGGGTCGGGGAGGTCGGGGTCAGGAATGATCGAGGCACTTTCTGCGGTCTTTGTGGCACATTGCAGCTGTGGGATTGTGTTCGGATGATGGCTGGTTTAAGCAGCCGCCCACCAGCCACCCGATTCAGACTGATTGGACTGGCGCTGGGTGAGGCTGCATACCTGTCGCACATTGAGCATTCAATGTGGCACAGGTTAAACCAGCCGTCACTACCGTTCTCCACCATGTAGCACAAGGCCATGGATCATTATCAGCAAAACTTACAATGAACCGAGTTCATTGTAAGTTACCCACTGCGCTCCCTGGAAGTGAATATGATTCAAGAATAAGGATCAATATTTTTCAAGTAATACCCATGCATTCACTTGAAAATTACATATGGAAAAAAACAATGTATCCTTGGTTTCACCCCTCCAAAAACGGATAAGGGGAAACATAAAGATCTTAATATGTTGCGGTTTGATCATCGAAAACCCCTGTTACCGGGTCTGGTTGTAACAAAATCCAACATCAACTTCTCTACTTTCAAAGCACAATGAAATTGCAAGCTCATTGTCACACTAAATCATTCAAAACAAACAGAAGCCGTGAGATGAGGTTTTAACCATAGTGATTAACAAAAAAATATGATTGTCAGATTCACTGATTAAAATATATTCATGAACATTTCTGATCCCATAGGGATGCCAAGTGTTTGTGTTTCTCGCTGCCTCTCCCTCACCGCCACCTCTCCTGTGAAAGCCACACAGAATGAGGGACGATATTAACGATGGTGGGATAATTATCACATAATGGCTACTTAGAGGTCTCGGAAGAGAGGCTGCTCTTTCGTAATCATCTGAGAGAGAGACAGAACGGTGGAGAAAATACAACAGCCGTTGGCTTGATTATGTGATCTCCCATTGGATGAAGTAGGCAGAGGCTAGTATATTTAGAGTTTAAGCAGGTTGTAAGAAACAAGGCAAGAGAGAGAAGGAAGGAAATTGATTTAACTTGCGGCCTTATCCTGCCTATGTGCACACACCGTTTGGATAAAGAACACACTGGATAGGGTAAAGACATGCTTTGGGGGAGGAGATAGATAGCTTAATGGAGCCGATCTAAGGCCCGCCCCCTTCTAGTCTGTATCAATAACTAATGATAGTCACCGCCTCTGTCTGGATTCACACACGTCTGGGGAGACTGTTGTAGCCTGGTCCTACCCGACTCTCGTACTTCATTTCATTTGCACAGAGAGTCTGGCCTCTCTCCATTGACAAACGTTAACACACTTGAAGGCGGGTGTCTGTTGAAGTTTAAAACTATTGGATCTGCCCAGTGCCTGTAACATTTGGTCGTGACATATGTCATGCGCCCGGACCGGCCGGGAATCACGTTGCGCGCAGGCTGTAAACAAACCAAACACCGTGCGTGAAGATGTCCGTCAACGAGAGATGACTTTAACGCCATTGTTCTCAGCCACTCCCTCTGTTTGCTGATTGGACGCACAAAATTTGGACGGAGAAAACCCGCGAATATACCGCAAACCCAGACGTAGTACTGAAGGGAAATGAAAATTGAGCGGAAGTACTTAGGCGGGCGGAGCCAGGCTAAGACTGTTGGCCTCTTGAAGCACAACATCATCGACTTACTTGTATACTTGGCTTTTGTGGCCATGGCTCTTTGGGCTGCTGTAGAAGCCCAAGGTATAGACAGGGATGTGTGCCATCTTCTTAGATGGGATCTTCATCTGTTACGGAGAGAAGAGGTCAGAGGGTCAGGGACATGTGAAGAGACATACAACTGCACAGAGGTTAAGGGAATAGAGAGAAAGGAATGACAAGCACTGTAGAAAGGGCAACATGTATAACTAGTTTGATGCATGGAGCAGTTCATTGGCATGACTGTAACAAAATCAACATCCATTAACCAACAGGTTGATGAGCAGGCAAAAACGTCAGGCGTCACAAATTAATCCATTCTCAGAGGTACGGCCATTCCAATCACAACACTAACACACACAGAACAACAAACAAGTTTCAAAAAGTTATAAATAGGTAATACGGTAAGGAGATAAACTGGTCAGTTCATTGCAACACACACACACACACACAAAAATCACAGCAAACACAATTGGGAACCACACAAGTCAAGTCCCAAAATCTCCAACCTACATAGCACAGAACCACACATCCACACGGCCTGGGGGTAGGGCAACAAATCAAAAGCATTAGCCTCCATTAAACCACAAGCTTAATATGAACAATAAATGCACAATGGGCCCAGGTTAATATTGGTTTTGACTGAGTCATATTGGAAGTGTCCCGAAGCCAGGCCACGAGGCCTAAGGTAACAGGGGGCCAATGCAGATCAAGGGATTCCACTTACCTTTGCACTACAGGAGGCACAGACCGACCTGCAGGGAAAGACAGCATTAATATGATACATGAACTGGTACGTTAAAAAAAAGAAATAGATAGAATATGACAGACCACTTTATACAGGTGTATAAAGTGACACACATTGACAATTCAATTATGAACTTGTAGAATGCATGGGCAAAACCTTTTACAGAGTAAGCAATTGGACGGCCACGAGAAGAGAGGAAACTTCACTTTACAGCAGCAGCAAACCTGGGACACACACACACACACACACACACACACACACACACACACACACACACTTAAAGTGGTCCATCTAAATCCATATTGTAGGGTATAAGCATTACCCGAACGCTGCTATCCCAGTACCTTGCCCTTCTTCAGGTTGTTGTAGAGCTCTTTAGTCTGATAGAACTTCTCCATTTCTGCCTTCACTAGAACCCGGCGCACATTGATCACCTCCTCCACCGTCAAGGCAAGACTCTCCACTGGGTGGCTGAACTCCTCCTAGATGGGGAAGGACATGGACCCCAAGGGGGAAAGAGTAAATCCCAGGTTATGTGGTTATTATTACCATATAAAGCCCCACGCGTTTACACTCTAAATCCCAAGTGTTGCTGCAAATGTTATAGCAACAATAGGTCTTATTGTTATTTTTATAATTACTTACCATCCACTGTCTCTTCTTGTCAATTGTGGGCGGGGCTTCTGAGGTTTCTGTGACCTCGTCCACCGAGCTGAGGGACAGTCGGGCGGGGGAGGAGGGCGTCCAGGAGGCTTGGTACGACGCTGGAGGCACACAGAGATGGTCAAAGGATTGCATTTATATAGCCATTTTATAACCAGGGAACATTCAAAGCTCTTTCCAATATTGCCTAACATTCACCCATTCACACACCAAGGGCGGTATCCACCATGCAGGGCAACAGCCAGCTCGTCGGGAGCAGCCAGGGTGAGGCATCTCGCTCAGGGACACCTCAACCCTCGGCTAGGAGGAGCCGGGGATCGAACTAGCAACCTTCAAGGTACCAGTTAACCTGCCCTACCTCCTCAGCCACACGCCGCCCAGATGGAGTTAGATGGATGGACAGATAGAGGGACAGAGAGGAGGGATGGAGATGCATGGACACAAGTCCTATGACGGGATGCGTGTGAACGTTGTGAGTGAGGGGGTGCAGGAAAGGAGAACAAGGTACCAGGGGAGGTAGAGGAGATAGAGAACATGAAATAGATTTTTTTCGAAAAAGGATGCAAGGGATAAATACAAACATTAAAAATGAAAAAAACAATAACAAAATCAGTCCGAGATGAAGGACCAACCGAGAGAGACCGGTCCATGCATAAGACATGAGTTGTCTTTCATGCAAAGCCCCCCCCCCCCCCCTGGAGAGCACAGCTACAATGTCCCCATCTGTTATCCAATTGATTGCGGTGACGTGCCTCAGACATCAGTACCTTAGAACATCACAGCTAGAGGTCTATGCACGCTAATGGGCCCTTGTTTCAAAAGAGCTTCTTGGTCGGAGGTCATGATAAATTAAGCAGGCAACCTGACTGGAGGCGTGTGTGTGGGTGGTGGAAAGTCTGCCTGAGCTTCTAAATTATGCAACTGTAAAAAAGTGCACGCACAGGAGCCGAGATTGAGGTGGCCTCTTTGGTCACGCAAGCTGAAAGTGTGATATTCAACAGTTTCAGCACTTAAACCAAATGATAAAAAGATCTTCTTCAGCTGGTGAACGCTCTCAATTGCCACTTTTGGTCAATACATATCATGACCTGACCATAAGCAGAATACATCAAAATAACAGCAAAATTGGTTAGGAAGAGATACAACTCTGTCTGGGATAAATAAAGTAGACCACCGTCTTATCTTATCTTTTGGACTACAATAGGCCTACACATGTTGTAAAAGGCCACATACATGGAAAAAAAACTGGCTTTTCGATAAATTGTTACTACTGAGTTATTCGAATGCATTAGCATCCATCGGTGTACCGTAGTGGCTCACTGTTTGTCTATCAGCACATCTTTTCAAGTTGATTACAAGCCATGGAAACACTGCAGATTGAATTACGCAGCACATGTTATCCCCCTCACCCCCCGCGTGAACATGATGTGTTGTAGGAAGTTCCCCCGTAATGGACTGACATACTGTATTTTTCATGTCATCAAACCACATGGACTCCTCATTCACCACTCACCAAGCTAGATAACGGTTATCAAATTTCCGTTAATGCTGGATTTGAGGTTGACCCCCGGGATCAGGGAGGATATACAGAAGAGGACGTCTGCATGGAGTTCTTATTGAATATGGAGGAGTGATCGAATACAATACTGTGCACATTACAGTCAATTTAACCTTTACAATTAAAAGGTCAACCTTCATCAAGGTTGAGGGTTGACAAACACGCGGCTACACGGTGCCTATGTACCGCCCACCTCCTGCGTCACGGAAATTGAATAAGTCGCATGGGAGTAAACAGCTTAATAAAAATAACAATGATTTCAGGAAATATATTGGTTTAAAAATGTCATGGTTCAACTGTATGTACAGGAAATCAAAACAGACTGAAACAGACTATTGGGCAGGTACTCATACATAATGAATGCACAGAGTTGCTCAAACACTGTCATCATTCATTCTGCTCCCTCATTAAGACACTATAAACCAGTTATCTGGCATTCCCTCATTTAGTCACACTATAAACAAGTTATCTAGCATTACTATCTTCAAATGACACATTAGCTGATTTCGAACAGCATATTTTAATTAGGTAAACCCTACCAGCAATTATTAAAATTTAAACTATGTAATTGTGGCTCCGTTGACTGACGACACACGCATTTTTCATCAAGGCTTGACGCATGAGGTGGGCGTGACTTAGCAACGAAAAGGTTGAAGTCAGTCGCCATCTAGTGACAGAAGTGGTAAATGCACCATAACATTTATTTTTGGGATAAAATAAAAAAAGTTATTTTCAGATTGTTTGTGGCGCAATATACACAATACAATCGCATATAGCGAATCTTTTTTACAACTGAAATATATAGCTACAAGTAATCAGTAATAATAATAATCCAACTAGTCCCATACTGACCTCGGTATACTGGCGGTGGGAAGGCCCCCGTCATGGTCTGGGACCGGGGTCTTTCTCCCCTCAGCCTGACCGCCGCCTCGCCCCCCAGCCGCGGGGAGCCGGCGAGGGGGGGCAGCATGTCGCCCCGCAGCTCCGCCAGGTCGTGCTCTGAGAAGGAGCGGTCTCGCTTCAGAGGTAAGGGGAAGCTCTCGGCCCTCCGCATCTCCCCTCCCTCCGGGGAGCCCTCCTCCTCCAGACCGAGAGGAGAGGAGAGGAGGGGTGAGGAGGGGTGAGGTGAGGTGGATGGGGGTCAGGGGGTAGGGGGAGAGGTGAGTAGAAAGGAAAGAAGCGTGTTGTGAGGAGAGGAGAAAAGGAGAGGAAGGGGGAGTAAAAGGAGAGTAAGGTCGGGTTTGGAGAGGAGAGAAAAGAAAAGGAGTGGAGAGAAAGGGAGACGAGAGTAGGGGGAGAAGAGGAGGTTCAGCGAAAAGGAGAGGAGGGTAGGGTGAGGAGAGTTGGGTAAGGAGTGGAGGGCAAGGTGAGGAGAGGATAGCAGTAGGAGAGGGGTGTAGGGTGAGGGGAGTGGAGTGAGGTGAGCAGAGTAGAACAAAGCGGACGTGTACACGGGCAGGCAGGGTCAGAGGGGAGAGAAGAGGAAGTCAAAGAATTGAAGGATACAGGTGAGAATCAAAAGGAAGGGAGAAAGCAAGAGGGAAACAAGAGTAGGTCGACCTAGTAGCTTGTGTAGACCACCTTTTGCCTTCCATACTAGTCTTTCTCGCACAACAATAGTGATTTAGTTAGTCAGTCAATGAGTAACTTTCCCTCTGCTAAGCTTAGTTACATTGCATGAGAAGTTGTTATGAGGCATTGTGACCCCTAGTGTCCTATTCATGACATAGATGTTGAATTAATTAATCTGTTGAATGTGAATTACATAAAGTGTGAGGATATACATGGAGGTATTCTTAAAACACAGAAGCGTGTTTGAAAATGGAAAAAGACACTGTTCCTTTGTATACGCTTGATTGAAACATTAAAAAAAGTGTGTCAATAATGTGATGTCGATAAAAGTTTTTAGATATTGATCCGTATCCATACTATATTTGGCAGTTGACTATCAATCAAAGTCTGCTGCATGATTGTTCATTTCCTCCATTGCTCGAAAAGAAAACACAGAGTTGATAATATATTTTTGGGCTTGTTTGTATTATCATACATAACTTGTCGGCTGGGAGAGAAAATGAATGATGCTGCATCACGGATTGGAAATATTGGAAGGACGGTACTGAATGTTGGCTGTGTACTCTCTAAGAGGGCAGTGCCTCTCAGTATCTGCCACAAATCCCTCAGATTTGGACTGCTTTATTGTCTCTCCATGCCCTCGCCTCACCTCCCAGACATTCATCTCCTCCATCTCTGCCAGCGTGGGGGCCTTGAGGCGAACCCGCGGCCTGGGCGGGGCCCGGAGCCCGCCGTCCGACGCAGACAGGTCAATACAGGACGTAGACTTCACGTTGCAAGGACAAGGCAGGGCAAGGCAGGGCATGGAGCCAAATGCTGAGGGGGGGAAGGAGGGAAACCACAATAATAGCCATGTGAATAATCAGAAAGGTTTGGACATTGATGACCAACTATTAGTTATTATTAGTTAGTGTTTGTTGTGTTTCTCAAACAGTGATTGAGAGAACGAAAGGGCCTCCCAGGAATTTCATTGGGAAAATAGCTGTTTGTGTGAACTCATCGAATCTTTACTTTAGAAGGACACACACACACACACACACACACACACACACACACACACACACACACACACACACACACACACACACACACACACACACACACACACACACACACACACACACACACACACACACACACACACACACACACACACACACACACACACACACCAGGAACAGCATTGCCCTTGGTCTGTAAATAACTAATCAATTGTATGAAATACAACACCAGCGTCCCAGGCACACTAAAACTAAAACATTACTAATGCACTTTAGCGGCAGGTCATTCATGGACAGTAAAACCTTTGCATAAACTGCACCCATAAACTATATATCCTGATGAGATTAGGAATAGGAGTGGCTCATATCCACACACACACACACACACACACAATAAAAATATCTGCCATCCCTTTAGTTAGACCTCTAAAATGAAACAGTTCCTCTCAATTCTCAAATTGCAGTGTTTTTGTTGCATTTGGTCTCCAATTAATGCTTCTCAATTTACATTCTCCCAGTCAGTCAGTCAGTCAGTCAGTCAGTCAGTGTGTGTGTGTCCTTACATCTGGAGGGCGGGGAGGCCACCGGCCGGAGCTTCCTCTCCTGCTTGATCCCTGCCAGGAGCCGCTGGTGGAGCGACTCAGGCTCCTGGGGGGGGGGGGGGAGGCTGCGCTCTGACACCTGAAGGGCCCCGCCCAGAGGTGGGGGGACCACCAGCAGATACAGACATCAACACAGACAGCAGGACCAGAGGAGGGGGGGGACCAGGCACGAAAGACAGGGATTTTGCTTCAATAAATCAAACAGCACCTAAACTAAAAGATGACTGCTAACATTATTAGCACGAAAGGGAAGGGGACCATGCACCTTGACGACTTAAAAAGTATTCTCAGAATAAATAAAATCTTGAGTGATTTGAGGTCGTTACATGTCACATTAGCATCGACGCTCTTATGCTCATTTGACACAGTTAGATGAAGATAAAGCCCCTTTAAGAAATGAACAGGCCGTACTCTGTGCACCTTGTATGTGGACTAACCGGTTTGAGGGGAGGTCTGGACCTGATAAAATCCAGGATCATTTCGTGTGCATTCCTCTTCACTCTGGTGGGGATATCTCCATCCACCTGGGAATGGTATTAGGACGGGAGGATGAATGCAGTTTGGACACACCATAAATGCTCTGTGCTTTGAGACAGTGCATGCACAATTTGTAGCAAAGGCCTGAAAGCCCTTGCCGCACAGTATATTAAAAGCACATTATTGTTGGTTGTCAGGCAAAGTACACTAGATATTGCTGCATACATTATTCAATGATTTGACATTCCTTTAATGTGCAGATTTCTTTAGTGTTTTACCATTAACCTAATCAACCAACACAAAGTCTTGTTTTGGGTGAGGGTTGGTTGTTTTTGCCCTGGAGCTGCAGTGAGCTCTAAAGGGCCCCTGATGAGGTGGGCCGGTTACATTGTTGTTCAGTGACTCGCGTTGGCCACCCTCACCATGACTTTGCGTAGCTGGATCTTCCGCGACCGTATGTCCTGCATGAGCATCTCGAAGGGGGTGAGGCTGAACTCGGTGGGGAGGGGGTTGAAGGGCTGCTCCCCCACCTTCTTCAGCTTCACACCCTGCCTCAGGTCCTTCATCAGCTGCACCCACAGGCGGGCCTAGACGCGCGCGCACACGCACACACACACACACACACACACACACACACACACACACACACACACACACACACACACACACACACACACACACACACACACACACACACACACGGACACACGGACCATTAAAGGAAAGCCTGATGAATACAAAGCAGTACACTAACTTTACCTTACAGGTTAAAAAGGTGACCTGGGCACACTGTGTCAACATGAGTTTTGAAGGGTGTTGGATACCTGGCATGCCTGTCCACCAAGTCTATCAAATAGATGGAAAGACTATTATATGGAAAAAGGGTCCTAACCTAAAAGAATACAACAATATAAAATAGGAACAACTGAGTTTTTGTAAAAGATAGCTGAAAGTGTTTCTCTTCAGCTCCAACATCAAACTGCCTGCATTCTTGCACCAAGACCCAATTTGTTTCACATGGGCAGGATAGCTAAGGGTGAACAACATACCCCTAATGCGGTGATTGGCCGAACACGACAGAAAATAAATGTGCAGACACACACACACACACCCAGTCTGTGTGCTTCAAAGCACCGAGCTCAGCGGTCGACGAGTCTTCTGGAATTTCATCTTTTCGGATTTCGTTCAGCATCTGCAGAAGGGAACACAAACCAAAATGTAATTTCCCCTTCCCCCCCTGAGCTCTGCAGCATCAGCAACAGCTGCGCTCAAAGCCCTTCAACACAACAGAAAACTGTTATTCATTAGGCCCAGGGCTTTCTCATAAAAGCGTTGCTATGCTAACCAGACTTTACGGGAGAGCAGACGGCCCCTTAACCTCTGGAGACACAGGCAGCACGAGCAGAAGAGGCTACAGCCCACCTCCTTGGCGTCTTGTATCTTGGTGAGGAACGTCTGCAGCTCCAGGGTCTCCACAAACAGGGCCCTGCAGACCGCCGGGTAGTGCTCGACGGCCTGAGCGGGGTTGGCCAGCCGAGACGCGCACAGCGCCTTCACCTTCGCCAACGTGTACACCGGCCTCCTCCTCCTCCCCAGCACCCCTTCGTCAACGCCCTCCTCTTCCTCCTCCTCTTCCTCCTCCTCTTGCTCCTCATCCTCCTGCCCGCTGTAGCCCTCGTCAGCGGTGCCGTTGACGCAGCCGTCGCGGTCCGCACCGCCGCCGCCGCCGCCGCCAGCGAGGGAGTCAGCCTCCCCGTCGCCGCACGCCATGCGCTCCAGAAGGCTCTCCAGCTGCGGGCTGAGCTCCTGCTCCTCGCTGTCGTCCAGGCCCCAGTCCAGAGCCTGGTAGATGGCCACGCCCATGGAGCGCACCAGCTGGAGGGGGTGCCGTGAGGGAGGGAGAGGGGGGGTTGGTTAGGGCAAGTTTTGGTTCCGATTTAGGCATAGTTGTTGTCCCTTTAAAGTTTGAAGATGGGACGGTGTGTTTGACAAGCATATCTGATTGGCCATGGACGCAGAGGAAGAAACTAGAGAGCTATAAAGATCGGAGCTGTGTCCGCCAAGATAATAATGAATTATAGTGCCTGTCGCAATATAATGAAGGAGTCACAGATGGTTTCATAAGATGCATTGTGAATTCTGTTTACAATTTATAAAACACACTTTTTTATTAAATGTTTAAATGTCAAAAGGATTAGCTATTAGAGGCTTTATTTCATAAAACGTATTCCATGTTATATTTGCTACAAAGTATCTTAGTATATACTTTGCTACAAAGTATATTAGTATATACTTTGTAGTATATTACACCTATTGCTACAAAACAGTCATCAAAATAAACTACGATGTAAATCTTAAGGACAGTCCATGTCAAATGTTTAAGATAAGATAGATTAAAGATTTTTTTAATTTCTTTATACTTCCACTCCCCCCCCCCCCCCCCCATCATTACACTTTAAACCATTTAATCTCTTCTGAGGGGCAGTGATAGTTTCTACACCCCGAATATAAGTGAGTGCGATGACGACCTTGTGTTTCCCTAAACTCACCTGTCGCTCGGCAATCACTGGAGGAGAAGGTCTGTCCGTGTCATCTGCACAGACAGCAGAGGAGACGGTCAGTGACATTCACCTGAAAACATTGATCACATGAAGAACCCGACACCGAGTCATCATGATGAATGGGTCAGAACTGAGGATAAGAAAGCCTGGTGCTTCATGACCACGTAGGGACCAGGATGCAGCCAGTGTTAACACCACCCTCAAACCCAGCGCTACTGTGTGTGTGTGTGTGTGTGTGTGTGTGTGTGTGTGTGTGTGTGTGTGTGTGTGTGTGTGTGTGTGTGTGTGTGTGTGTGTGTGTGTGTGTGTGTGTGTGTGTGTGTGTGTGTGTGTGTGTGTGTGTGTGTGAAATACAGAAAGTTAAAACTCTCTCTGAGATCAGATGTCGGAACCGACACCCCTGGGACCTGAAACTCCTCATTCAGCAGCTCTCGCTGCAGGGAAACAAGAGACGAACACGGCCGGACAGAGACTGGCTGGAAGAAACAACAACATAGAGGAGGTGGAGAGGTTATAGAGAAAGGGAATGAAATCTGAGCATAAAAAAGAAAAAGAAAGTGTAACATAAGTGTTTTTTCTGTTGGGATTCAAAGGAACATGCAGAGCATAGAGGACAAATTGGGGAAGTTGTCGTGAAAGGCTAGTTATTTGTTCACATGCAAATACGTTTGTTGCCAGGATATAAATAGTTTCCACAGGACAAAAGGATAATGGGAAAAAGAAAAGGAAACGGCCCATAAGAATGGAATACCAAAGCGGGGCACAGAGATGCGTCTGTAGAAGCATCCGACCAGGTCTACAGAGTGATGAGAGCAGTGCTAACTGCAGAACGCACACACAGGCCTTTGTTGTACATGAGAGGCAGGTCTCCTATACAACAAAGCCGCCAACTGACACACACACACACACACACACACACACACACACACACACACACACACACACACACACACACACACACACACACACACACACACACACACACACACACACACACACACACACACACACACACACACACCACCCACCCCCCCAGAGCAGGAGCAAAATGACAGACACCAAGAGCATCATTCATTCCAAGAACTGTCAGCAGGTCAGCAGAAATTGCCTCACTTGTGCTGTATCCAAACGACAGCAGTTATAGTTGCCACGGTTACTGGACAGTGAAGAACACACAAAGGGAGATGGTGTGCCTGCAACCAGCCATGAGGTCTTCTCAAGATGATCTGTTATGAATACTAATGCACGCACACATCACTTTTTAGGCACTTGAGTCACATTCTGTGTCCACAATGAAGCTAAAATGGTGCCCAAAACGGAATAAATAGAAGGAAATAAGGGTAAATATTTCTGTGTTGCAGCATAACCTTGACAGTGTCAAAATCTAGATAGTCCCACCTTGACAATGGTTAAGTCACACACACACACACACACACACACACACACACACACACACACACACACACACACACACACACACACACACACACACACACACACACACACACACACACACACACACACACACACACACACAATGACATCATGCTTAACCCTATGTCCCACAAAAGCTTATCAATGGCAGTTAAGTGTTATCAACTAAAGATACCAAAGAAAGTTTATCTCCTTAACTCCTTCACAAAAACTGGTTCAAAGTTCAATTTAATGAAGCTATTTGGTACAAATTAGAGCAAACAACATAGCAGGAATGAGCACATGTATCTTGTGATGTGATACCGGCGCTGCAGAGTATGAAGGTTTTACTGTACATTTATGGCACTATTGGATATCCATTTCTCTCCCTCATCTCTCATCGTCATCCGCTTATCCGGGGTCGGGTCGCGGGGGGAGCAGCTCAAGCAGGGGGCCCCAGACTTCCCTGTCCCGGGCCACATTGACCAGCTCTGACGGGGGAATCCCAAGGCGTTCCCAGGCCAGTGTTGAGATATAATCTCTCCACCTAGTCCTGGGTCTTCCCCGAGGTCTCCTCCCCACTGGACGTGCCTGAAACACCTCCCAAGGGAGGCGCCCAGTGGCCATCCTTACCAGATGCCCGAACCACCTCAGCTGACTCCTTTCTAAGTAAAGGAGCAGCGGCTCTAATCCGAGTTCCTCACGGATGGCTGAGCTTCTCACCCTATCCCTAAAGGAGACGCCAGCCACCCTTCTGAGAAAACTCATCTCCGATATCCATTTGCTTCACTGTGATTTTCTTAGTCATGCATCTATTCATGAGCTTCAGAAACACTGTGCATCCTCAAGCAACTTCATGGTTCTCCAACTAATCAGGAAATGCTATTTAGAGACATGCAACTTGAGGGTGAAGGCAGGCTCCAACTCTACGTTCTGTTTAAGACAATACTTAACTACTTAAAATTGTTGTATCCGGATGCTCATTCATTAACAAGTTGACTTCCTCACTAGCCATGTTGAGAAACCTTTAGAGCAATACTGACCTGTATTTGTATAATAATAACTAATTATGTCCTGCTTTTTTCCTGCAATCTGTCGTCAGTTTTGGCTGCATAAAGCCATGTAGACAGATGCAGAAAGCCTCCCAGATTTGAAACTTTGGGTCAAAAATCTCCATTACATTGTCAATAAAACGACCCAGTTGTTAACATTTACCCTGCTGCAATTTTTGTGCACAACATGGAGAACTGCATGTGAATTTCGATATAGCTTCAGCGGAGTGGCTATTCAATATCAGTGAGTTAGAATAAAAATGAAGAAGAAGATATGCTCTTCACTGAATAATGAATCTTAGTACGAGCCTAAACAGTAACAGGGAATGACAATGAAAACAGTGGCCATCACGTGAATGGATGTTAGGCCGTTTGTTTACATCCAAACCTACCATCAACTTGATGACACGATGAGCGGAGGTATGTTTTAGACACTGGAACTAAGTGAGGAATGGATACAGGCCTCAATGACATTCAAATCCCCGACAAAGGTAGCCTAAATTAAAGACAGCTCTCCCTACCACTGCTGCAGGGCTGCTGCTGGAGCGACACTGTCCCGTCTCTGTGGAGGAGAATAGAGGACGGGTCTTTCACTTGGTAAAGTGGACCAGTCGCCGGGTGCGGCGCCCTCGCTCCTCCGCAGCACTGGTAGCACACAGCCCAGGCCTGCTCCTCGTTGATCGGCTGCTCGTAGGACTTCAGCACCTCCTCGAGAGACAGTTCCCGGAGGTCGGTGAGGTCTCGCGCCTCTCCGCTTCCCGTGGACACGGACACCCGCGGATCCCCATCCGTGATGCCTCTGTTTGTTGATCTTGCCATGGCTGTGACACTGATTAACCCATTCCTCACGCGTAAGGTTACTTCGCAGCCATATAGGCTCAATCACCCCGGCCCATGCAGATGTATCTACTAGCGCTCGGCAGTTATCGAGGCGGTGTCGAGGGGCAAGCACCGCAGCTGCCCGCCGGTTATGCTATCACAACGACGAGAAGGTGAGTTTGCTGCAGCGGTGCCAATCAGCGTCAGATGAGTTGGGAAGGAGGCGGGGGGTAGTTCAATCCCCTTCCACGCTGGCGCAATCCACCCTCTGGTAGACCTACGCATTACAGAACGGGATGGGGGAGGCAAACTTGTTGAAAATCGATTCAGTCACTTCGTCATAATGATCACGGTGACAAGATATGGTTTTTCAATGAGCTACCGGTTTGGAATTAACGCACCAATATTAGCTAATCCCGGCAATCCCCGGCCATTAAAAAAAATATTGAATGTTCTTATTGATCACACTTTTAATCATAATTAAATATTGATGATAATCAGGCTTCACACGTGTTAGGTCACTCATTAATTAATGTAGCCTACAAATAGGCCTACATCAGTGGCCATTTCAAGTTTGAAACAGGGTCAGAATGATATTAACAGTCTAAAATATAAATGTGCAAGAAAACATACATTTTGTAAAAATCACTTTTCCGGAGTTGTCTGCAATTAGGAGATTAATAGCGCAACTGCATAGTGCTTTTAAGGGCTTGTCGCGTTGCCCTGCTTACTACAGTGAGGGTTTCGTATAATTTAATTATTTAATTAAAGGCTCCACCAGAGGGCGCCCCCGACACATTTGCCGCCCTAGGTCCTTTTTTATTTTTCTTCCTCCATGGGCCCCTGACGCCGTCTGGGCTCCGGTGAGAATGAACTTCACGCTGGAGCAGTGATGGGGAGAAGCCGGAAGTGTCTCTTTGAACAAGTGCTGTCGTCTCAACGGAGTCTGCAGTGTGTGAAGAAAGGTAAAACTGGTGATGGCGCTTTCAAGAAAACGGTCAGAATTGGTTGGTCTCATACAGGGGTGTAGCCACATGGGGGCCAGGGCCTTGGTCTACCCCCCCCCCCCCCAGAGGAGAGACAGAGAGGAGGAACAGAGGAGAGACAGAGAGGAGGAACAGAGAGGAGGAACAGAGGAGAGACAGAGAGGAGGAACAGAGGAGAGACAGAGAGGAGGAACAGAGGAGAGACAGAGAGGAGGAACAGAGAGAAGAGACAGAGAGGAGGAACAGAGGAGGGACAGAGAGGAGGAACAGAGAGGAGGAACAGAG
Organism: Gadus macrocephalus; assembly: GCF_031168955.1. Lineage (NCBI taxonomy): Eukaryota > Metazoa > Chordata > Actinopteri > Gadiformes > Gadidae > Gadus > Gadus macrocephalus. The sequence goes on from NC_082390.1 coordinate 15,585,082, forward strand.
AGAAGAGACAGAGAGGAGGAACAGAGAGAAGAGACAGAGGGGAGGAACAGAGGAGAGACAGAGAGGAGAGACAGGAGGAGCACTGCTCCGCCGCCCACTGGTCACAATTTGTAAACTGCTGCTCCTCCTACTGTTTTTATACCATAGACATGTTACATCAAAATGTTCAGCCTATTCTCCTGTCTCTCACATGTAAACAATGTGATCTATATTCTAGCCTTACCCGATTGTTTGTGAGACATGCTTCCCATACACATACATTGTGGAAGGTTCAGAATTCCACTCTAGATGCAGTTTGTAATTTCACATTTTGTACTACTGGTCGTTTTTACTACATTCTTCAAATAAATAAACAATTGTTGTTGATTTTCACCGGTATTTTGTTGTCCGCCCTACCATAATTCATAGTTTTTTACCTTCTTGTCTTGCGGAGATATTTTCTTAAAGGAGCAGCTATCCCAGTTAAAACCGTCCTAATACTACTTTGTACCTCAAGAGGTCACCATCACTGTCCAGTCTGCCCTCAGTACAACATCAGGAATTGAGTAGAGCTGCCCCAGGGACTGTGTGTGTGTGTGTGTGTGTGTGTGTGTGTGTGTGTGTGTGTGTGTGTGTGTGTGTGTGTGTGTGTGTGTGTGTGCGTGCGTGCGTGCGTGTGATTTATCGTCATGAAAGGATATCTGATGACTTCCAGAGGGTAGCGATTCTCAGTGCTGAGCTGGAAAAGGGAGCCGGCCACACTCCGACGTATATACAAGAAAAAAAAAGCTCTGAAGCCAGCCATCAGGTCTCCTCAATAATCTCAGCGCTTTCTGTTCTGAATGATAATGCGCACGCAAACGCGCAAAAGAATCGCTACCCTCTGGAAAGTGGGTAGATAAATCACACGCGCCACACACACACACACACACACACACACACACACACACACACACACACACACACACACACACACACACACACACACACACACACACACACACACACACACACACACACACACACCCCGTTTGTTTTATTTATCTTCATCATCCATGTGAAACAATTTGGATGGCTGTGTAACCTTGTAACATTCATGGCCTTATCTGCCTATCCTACTTGGTGCATTAAAAGGAAATAAGAATTATGCAGCAAAAAGTCATTATTTATTGTTATATTCAACCATAAGTCAAGTACAGTAAAGCATAAATAGCCTCAATAATTTCTACATAAAACATAAATAGTTGCTAGGGAAGTTGGAAATATAGCCAATGTGGCTCTATCAGTGTCCATTGACCCAAATTTTAGTAGGCAAACACGTGAACTAATTATGATCAATAAGAATGAGAAATGAGGAAACATTGCAGTATAGATGTAGAAAGTTGAGATGTAGTTGAGGTGTAGAAAGTACCCAGCCACATTATCATCTGTTGCTGGGAACACACGAGTGTCTACCCAGGAAACACACGATAGTTATGGGAACACACAATAGTGTGTACCCAGCTAGTATCCAACAAGCGATAAGGATAGTATTGTTTCCTTGTTGACAAGGATACACGAGTATCCTTGTCTAGGATAACACTAGGATACTAGTGTTAACTAGGATAGGATATTTCATTACAACCAAACCATCCTGTCACAGAAGTTTGACATGCAACATTATCCCCAGAAAAAATATTTATTTTAATATCAAGGCCACAAAGTTAGACTGTACAGTGAAGAATTGGCAACTTTGGCAACATTTTGTGTTGAATTCCAAGGTAATATTGAAGTTAAAATGTCCCTGTTCAATTTGAAAGTAACCATGCGTTTCATATTCAAAGAAATTTAACTATTGTCCAAAATGTCTAAGACCAAAGACTGAATGATGGATAAACATATTCAGCAATACATGAAACCTCCCAGAGCTTGAATTTATTTGACAAATACAAAAGGCTAAATAAAAGCCCAATGGAGCCCAACTTATTTGGTTTAGCCCAATACATATCACGTGAGATGATCTTTGGAAGCATTTGCATTTGAGATCCCCCTTTCCATCTAGCAAAAGCATTATGAACAATAAAGTAACTATTCAATGGTTCGATTGTAATAAATCATGCAAAATATATTCTCGTAGTGTATTCCAACACTAGGATGTGGTTTTTGACGGTTGGCAAACAATGTGGTCGCCTCAATTGTATCTGTCTGTTACTCCATTTTATAGGTTTTCTCTTACATTTTCTTTCAAATAAATATTATAATCTCTGTTCAAGATCTTGTAAAAGATAATAAGCGAGAGAGCTTTGATTAAAAACGTAATAAGTCGATTCTACATAATATGTACATATTCAAAATTAGGAGCATCTCATCATCTCATCTTCTTCCGCTTATCCGGGGTCGGGTCGCGGGGGGAGCAGCTCAAGCAGGGGGCCCCAGACTTCCCTTTCCCGGGCCACATTGACCAGCTCTGACGGGGGGATCCTGAGGTGTTCCCAGGCCAGTGTTGAGATATAATCTCTCCACCTAGTCCTGTTAGGACTAGGTGGAGCATCTTTTTTAATTCAGATGTCTGTGTTGTGCAAACCTCTGGAATGTTTTAGCATGAGCCCCAAACGTTGATATAGTTATTGCTCAACATAAGCACTAAGGAATACTAGCATAGCGTACCTATATGAACTGACAGTTCACAGTTAATTCAACACAAAACATTCCCTTGTGTTCTTGTCATTCAAGTCGTCTTTACCAAAGGATTTTCTAATAGTCAGGACCTAAAAGGTGTGTACTCTCTACAGACCAGTGGGTCTCCAAGCGGCTAATCTTTTCATTTACCTTTGTCAGTCTCTGTTTTGGCAGGGAGCCAGCTAAACTCGTACCCTCCCTTCGGGCTAACAGGGTCCACACTGACACCTTTCTGCTCTTGTACACTATTAACTATCCTGTACCCTAGCAACGACATGGCACCTTTGCACAACTCCTGGATACGTACGACCTTGCTGTGGTCCAGTGTGGCGCGCCATGCCTGGGAAAGGTATGTGGCGTTCTGTGAGATGATCTCGAAGATGCCCCCTTTGGAGTCTTTCCCATGGGTGACTTTGTAGATCCATTCTCCGACCCGCGTGGTCATCTCCAGTCCCACAAACTTGTACAGGTCGTTGACCTCGACCAGGGTGTTCCGCACTATGTCCTCATAACGCACCATCTTGTAGCGGCCCCTCAGGAAGTCCGGGGGCTTCTGGGTGGCTTGCTCGTGGATGCGCACGTGGCTGCGGCACACCTCTTGCATGACCTCCAGCTGCAGCTGCTGGTCGGGGACTTTGGCGTGGTCCAGCACGATGCCGCTGTCCGTGTAGAAGGCGGCGGCCTTCTTCTCCCTGGAGGACATCACGGCCCGCGGGTCCCGCACCAGGTGGACGATCCGCAGGTCCAGGCTGGGGTCTCGCAGGAGCGGGTACAGGGACTCCAGCTCGAAGAAGCGCACCTCCTTCAGCACCACGTGGCTGTAGCTGCGGCAGGCCGCCTCGGCGCCCCGCAGCCCCCTGGCGTCACACTTTTTCTGGCATTCGTTGGGGTCGCTGAGGCGGTCGCGGGCGGCCAGCGCACACGCGGGCGGGGTGCAGAGAGCCCGGCTCTGGCTCCACATGAACAGCGAGGACACGTTGTGCTGCTCGGGCAGGTAGGCCTCCACCGCCGACAGGTCGCACTGGAACACGCTGTGGACCAGGTCCCTCACTGCCATCTTCAGCTTGCGTCTGCCATAGTTCGACAGCTGGGACCAGACGTGCCAGGCGGGCTCCATCAGATAGAAGACGGACGGATGCTGGCTGAAGACTTGTCCCAGGAAGGAGGAGCCTGAGCGCCAGGACGAGACCAGCAGCACGTGGACCTTGCCCTGGGCTGGCGGGGGCCGCCGGCAGAGGCTGCCCTCGGAGTACCAGCCGAGCAGCACCACCACCGCAGTGCCTTGGAGGAGCAACAGGAAAGCCAATAACAGCATCCAGCGACCCATGGTGCCGGACTGGGGTCCCAGGCAGTCCCTGTCTCCTTCAGTGGCTCAGGAGGAACCGTGTCAGAGAAGCTGTGGGAGATCCCTCCCCCTCTGCTGTGGTCCAGTTATTGCTCTGTAGGACTTCTCTCGCTGGGGTAATGGGACTTTGCAGCCGCTGCTGCTGCTGTACAAATGATATTAATAATAATAATAATAATAATAATACATTTAATATTGGAGTGGGTTACAGGGCGAGACAGAATGGATGTTGAGTTGGACAACGATCAAAGGAATGCAACAAGTTAGGGTTAGAAGTAGATTAATCTCCTAATGGTTGACAAACCACATTTAGGACATAGATAGAAAAAGAGGAGGAAAGAGGTCAGAGAGCAAGAGAGCGAGAGAGAGAGAATAGGAGAGTAGGAGGAGCCCATTGTTCCGATGCAAAGATTGGTAAAAGCCGTCCAGAACAGATGATAAAAAACAGATGATAGGTGGGGAATTCGTGAAGCCAAGCTCCACAAAAGGGACGGAAATTTAAAGATGACAGATGGTAGGCAGGACAGAAACAGCCCAATGGTAAAATCCCCTCGTTGGACATGATCGCATTTCACATTGTCCTCGGATATTTGGTTCACGCAAATACACTAATTGTAGCCTAAAACATGCTTTATGATGAGCCTGCTATAAATATGCCAGAAGAGCCTCTAACACTCTTGACTAGAAGAGTGACTCTGTTGTGGTCATCAATCCATGTTTGCCAAACACAATCAGTCTCACTCTAAGTATGTATTGATATATATAAGTGTGTTTGCAAAAAATGGCTGTAATAAAGTAACTGTTTCCTCGATAATAATGCAGCGTGACATACACTGCCTGGCTGCTTATTGAGCAAGCCCTAACAAGCTCGGCTTAAGGCAACGCTCATGAACAATATGTCCCAGCAACAGGGGCGGATCTACTGGGGTGGCATGGGGTGGCAACTGCCACCCTAAAAAAAGCCTTGCCACCCCAGCTGCCACCCCAGTTGGCAGCGCAAAATTCATTTTTTTTTTTTTTTTTGCTTTTACAAGACATTTACAAAAGCGAGTTTTAAAAGTCTGACTGCAAGTGAATGCAACCAGGAAATATTGCCCCATCCCGCCTGCCCCCCCCCCCCCCCCCCCCTCCCCGAGACTCCCGCCGGCACTGATTTTGAATACAAGGAAGGCGCGAGAGACCTCCAAACGAACGAAGCAAGCGGCGCGGCAGAGAGACTACATTCTTGAGGTAATACTGATCAACCGTCTATCTATAAAGAAATTATAATAATTAGAAAAGAGCAGGGCTGTGTATTACAGAAACATCATAGTTAAAGACTTAAGTTAAGATTGGAATGCCTTAAGGCCGATATATGCTCTGTTTTAGACGTAACGCGTAAGCACGTAAGATACATAACCCCCCCTTGCGCGGTAAAATATCCCCCCTTACGTGCTTAAGTGCGTCGGCCCAAATTCCTGACTATGCGTCTAAAACACTACGGCCCTACGCAGCTCGCAAAGACTGTGATTGGCCAGCTAACCACATCCTTTCAGGAGTCTCACATTTCCGGTTTTACAGCATAATAGCGCCATTTTTAAAAGGCCTGGGCCCGTGACAGAAGCGAATGAAGAATTTTGAAGAAGAAGAAAACACAAGAACGAATTATGATAATTATAAACAGTACCGCGGGAAGTAGGGGTGCTGGGGGTGCTGCCGCACCCCCTGTCTGAGGCCCTGTCTTATCACAGAAAACTATTATTTCTAAAAACTCCGGCCAAAGTGGAGATTTCTGAAAACGCCGGTTATGTGTTGTCGTGTCAACGGGGAGAAACGGGATTTTAGGTTCTGAAGCGTCACATTATGCACCTGGAAATGCTTAACGTCATGTGAGCGCCCGCTGTACCGTATTGGTCTGAATATAAACACAAACCCGACCTATGTTTGGAAAAAAGATTTGAAGACCAGATCTTGTTTTTATAAATAAATAAATTGTATTCATTGAAATAATATACGAAAATTAAAAGGCATAGAATAAAACACTGCATTGCCACTAAACAGTAGCGCAAATAGGCCGTACTGATGTGTACACCAAAGACTATTCCTGACACTCCTCTGCCCCGCTGTGTTCGCTCTGGCTGTGGTCGCTCCGAACTGTTTCGGCCCGTGGCAAAGCGGGTCATCGTCGCTGCTGTCCAAGGCATTTTGAGACGCAGCATTTATTTAATGCTCATATGACCTAGTGCTGAAAAAAAGTTATATGAAAAAGTGTGAGGGGAGCGGTGGCGCGCTAAACTTGTTCTGTGAGCAGCTGGATGTGAACCATGGTGTGAACACAACGATCGATTTTCGACTGTGCGCGCATGCACTGGTGCAATTGAGCTGCGCTGCTGTATATCTTTTTTTATCAATGTAGCGAGTTGCGAGTCTAGTCCAGGCTGAGTTTTTTTTCCAGCACCCCCTGCTGAGAATACGTTTCCGCGGCTATGATTATAAATATAAACAAGCCAGCGATTTCCACTTCCACAGATTCGTTCGTTGCTCCCCCTACTGTTCTGGCGGAGAATCCCCTTGCAACACGCGCAATCCTTAAGGAACCTTACGGGAACCGTACGTCTCTGCGTCTAAAACGACCCTAAATAGGCCTTTATAGCTGCATAGCAGGCGCGTGCCGTATGGGCAGGTGGGGCGGCGAACTCCCTGCAAAAGCATTCTCCCAAAAAAATTGTTCCCCAGTAAATCATTGCTCCAAGTTTATTTTTAATAATGTGATTATTCACATTAACTATCTATAGTTTCTGTAGGCTTTCCGACTATTTTTGTTCTGTTGATATCAAATTGATGGTGGCGATTCTAGTTGAGTTTAACGTGTCATGCAATGTGGGGCGGCGGAGCTCAACAACCGCGTCCCTCCGTATGTTTCTCGCATAACCCTGCAGGCTGCAATAAGAATTGCAATCCGCGCTAAAGACGCGCTAACAAACACAAACCCTTCTACACTCAGCTGGTTTTCCTGACCGTTAACTTCATGTGCCTCCTTTTGTATCAACAGTCATTCGATTTGATTATATTAAACTTTATTGTCATTGAACCAAGGTCCAAGGTACTTGGACAACAAAATGCAAGTCATCTTCTGTAAATAATTTACAAATGGCCATCTCTAATCTACTTGGTTGCACACCTGTCTGAACTTTTATAAACCAATATAAGTCATCAATAATTAATAATAAAACAAGCTTCACATCAAGAGCAAAAAAAATAATAAGGTAAACCCAAAAGGTCTTAAATACTTAGAAATTAAAGATATAAAAAAAGAAAGAGAGGGAAATCTTTGATAGCACTTCCCCTGAATCCCCATTTGGCTCTTCCAAGCATGCAGGTAATACACTCTACTTTTGGAGTTATTCTATGTCACCGCACTTTGAGGGTGGCATTGTATGTAAATTATTGGAATCGGTGAATAAAGTGATATTTGCACTCAAGTTGGACTGATGATTGACATCTGATAGGAATATCTCATGGACCAATGCCAACTTATTGTTAACTAAAGTACATATTGCAGCTCTCTTTGCATATATTTTTAGCCCCATACCCCTGCTGGTGTAATAGTGCAGCTGTTTGTTGTAAGGCAGGTGGATTTTGTAATTATTCAGTAATAATTTATTACATTTTGTCTGAAACCTTTTATGTTTAAATGTAAGGCTTTACTCATCCCACAATAAATTAAATATAATGTTATTGAGTCAAAATATCTAAATGTGGGGGCTTTCCAAGTAAATATTGATTAGTATGGCTTTAATTAAATCGGCATACTGTATATACTTCTGCCAGAGGGTGCCACCCCTCAAAATCTCCTGTCCCCCTCTTGCCACCCCATGAATATTTTTCTAGATCCGCCCCTGCCCAGCAACCCCTCTCTTTCTTTCTTTCTAAGTTCTCTCCCCCTTATGTCTGTCCCTAAATCCTTGCTCAAGAGAAAAAAAAGGTCCTCTATTATTGGGGTATACATTGGTTACGTTATTAAACCATCACAAGACCGATATCTTTACATGTACGCATACTCTTATAACTTGGACATCTGCAGACAGTGCCAAAATGCGATTCAAAGTATTTCCCTTTTAACTAAGATAAGAATATCTGCCTTGAATTATTTGGGAGAAAGTTGACAATGTGGGATCCAAACTTGCTTTTGTCCGCAAGAAGTTTGCATTTGTAAGACAGTGGTCGCCTATACCGCTATCCCGGTAATTCCCTCTGACGGTCGACAGGACTTCGATTACTTGATTGTGAATGAATAAAACATCTCCCCGTGCAAACAAAGTTGCAGATTAACAGCCTAGAATATAGAAAGAAACACGGGGAGAATTCCTTGCAATTCAGAGACTTTGTCGATACAACCAAAAAGTTTCCACTTTTTCAAGGAAATGATGGCGCGCAGTAATGTAGCCTACTAACCTTGTCAGAAGTCTATGCCTGTGGTGTGGACTCAACGAACGGTATCTCCAACTACTTCAACCCTGATACCTCTGCCTCCGCAGGCTCCATTTAAGTAGTGGGTAAAGTCTAGGGACGTGGCCATTGAGCCAGGGCTATGGGAGTGGTGTGGGACGAGGACTGTCCATTTCATTTGGAGGGGTGGCATTCTGCAGGCGGGACCCCCGGGGCTGCCAATAGGGGGGAGTTTTGAGTAATTCTCTCCCCGATGCAAAAACTGGGCCCTGGGCCCTGGTTCAAAAGGTTAAGCCCAGTCAAGCCAGTGGCGTGGGGTAGAAAACACTGCTACATGTATTTTTCTATCATTTGAGACCCATCACTTTCAAGAGAAAATGCTAATAACCGCATAGACTTGTCTTGTTAAATTTGAAAACCTTGGTGATGAAGTAAACCAGAATACATTTATTTCTAGAAAAAAGATCACTGGATGGATTGACCCATCATGGATGGGTGTGTTTTGCCCTTGAGAAACGTTTTAGTTCAGATATCTTTTCATGGAGTAAAGGCTGCAGTAGAAAGGTTTTGTGAAAGTTTAAAGCAGCATTACATTTGGTTTATATAATTGCTCGTAGCTGTCACATAAAATGAACCATCCCAATGTACAAATATAAGAAATTGTATTTATTACGTTGAAATCCATGTTGAAAAACAAACATATACAATTTTGGTCAAGGTGTCACAGTCAAGTGACTCATTATGTATAGCTGTCGGCTGTTTGCTTGCGTACATGTGCTCATAAAAATAATATTCCCCCAGTGGTCATCACCAGACGCACCGCACCCCGCTCCTCGGCCTGGACTCTGGAGCTATTGAGACCGCTCTGGTGTTCCCATCACCAGCAGGGGCTCACAGAGGATGAAGCTTCACCATGGGGACCGGCAGGGAGGGAAGGACCTGGTTCTGGAACACAAAGGTCTGGATGCGAGTGAAGACCCAGAGGAAGACGAGCAGCACGCTCACGTACTGGATCCAGGCCCCCTTGATGGTCTCCCAGAACCCAGGTCGGTAGGTGGAGAGGGAAGAGCGGTTAAGGAGCATTCTGCCTGGGTTAAACCTCAATAAACAGCGGGTCATGATGATGGTGGGCTGGAGGTGGAAGCATGGCAATGATCTACCTCTGTATATCTCACAACTTGATTTGAAAAAGGGCTTTATAAGCACAGGGTGCTATCTTCAAAGTCAAGGTCAAAGTGAACTTTATTGTCAGACAGACCGTGCTACAAGTTACATAGAGGACCGAAATTAAGTTTCTCCATCCTCCAAATGTGCTATTAAAATATTGACCAAACAACATAAAACATAATAACCTTATAGTGCAATCTTGTTGTTCCAATCACCATGAGTCAATCTTATGACTTGTGACTCAACTGATCATTTCCCTGTACCAAACCCTGAAATTCTTCAGTGTACTTTGGCGTACGTGGAAATATGTGCGTGGGAGTCAACAAAGCAAAACTGACATAGCCATTGACATAGATTATATTCCAAACGAGTGTTTGTTTAGTCTAATCCAAGTAAACGCATACAAACTGCTACAAACTACCTAGCCAGGGCAGTTTTTATGCATTTACTTGGGTTAGACAAATACACAAGCCAAATTATGCAACATACAAGTGTATTTCACGCACTGAAGCAGTATGTGGCTGTGTGTGTGTATATATGATCCATCTTTGTGAAAGGATATCTGATGACTTCCAGAGGGTAGCGTATCTCAGTGCTGAGCTTGAAAGGGGAGCCGGTTGCTCTTCCTACGGTCCATACTGGGCTTGGGCATGAGAAGGTCGTGGTCACTGGGATAAATATGGAGACAGAAAAAGACACAGGGACTCCACTAAATACACCCCTAATAATATAACAAGCGTATTCTCGCATAAAGGCTATTATTGTGCATTATATATGTTTAACTGGATCTGAAAGCATGTGGTACTGGAATTACTCACCTAGCGGCCATCTGGTGTGAAACGCTTCACTGACTTGGGGAACAGAATGTGTTATTTCCCCCATCCATCAGAGCGTTTACAACCAAGATGGCCGCTAGTTGAATAAGGCCCAAGTTGTGTACATATGTGTATCGTGCATTGTTCATACAGCGAGTGGACACTCACGATTTCGTTCCTGATAGGCCTTGATTATATTGACCAGATTGTATGCACTGGCAAATGGACTGGAGCCATCAATCACTGATACCTTGTTGGGAAAGGAAAGAAGAGGAACGGTTAACACAGGGGGGTGAATAGAAGTATGGTATTTAGAATTGTATGTGTTTGAATTTGTGCTCATTCCACAATTCAACTAAGGAGCCTCACTGAACATTTGTTGGTGCTGTCTTTACTAGTGTATTCACTTCAAATTTATTAAATTTTTCTATAATATATATTTACAATTTCCCCATACCCACCCGCTTGCTGTTTTCTTGAAATTCTCTAACAGGAGCCTTGTGGGGTAGCCGTGAACCAGATATATTTCTCAAGCTCCTGCTTCATTAGCTCTGCAAATAAGATCCTGCCCCCCTCCCATAGAAATAAAAGTTGATGCCCTTTGGAGATCAAAAATGAACGGAGAGGTTCCAGACCTATTGCTCTTTGCGATTCATCTGGCGATGCCAGGCTACGAGGGCGGTGTCTACGGCCTCAGTTTAGGGTAGTCAATTAGCTCTCTATAAGCAAGTTCTAGCGTGCTGATCCTTGGCGGGGACCTGTGCTATACTGAGCAGATTTTCTAGTGATAGATGTTTTGATGTGGTTCAATAGGGTTATATCTTTTCAGTTATGTTTTACTCGATAATAGTGGAGCTCAAACTATGAAGGTGATGAGACTAATTTAGCAGATATAGTTGGTTAATATTGCCAAAAACCATAATGCTATGGTAGTTGGAATAACAATAGTGAAATAATATGCCTGTATAATGATTTATACAATAAGAATATTACAATTGAAATTGCACATAACCTTAAATAAATGGATTGTAAAGTTATATGTAATTGCTTTACAGAACATATACTCTATTTTGGAAAGCTCTATAGGTGATATGTAATTTTTATCGCAATCAAAACAATAACAAAAGATCATGGGAGTAGTTGTCTCCAACACCATTGCTGGTGAACATCTTTCCGACGTGAATAAGGCATAAATCATATTCACATAGTCTTTTCATAGATGTTAAAGGAGACATAGTATGGTGTTTTCCCAACAAGTAAACATATAATTTGAGTTCTAGAAAACATTTTTTTGAAGCTGTTTGCTGGAAATAGCTTTTAGGAGAAAAAAATCTCGCCTACAGCTATTCCCCTCTGTTTCAGTCCCTTCAGAATGCGCTGTTTCTTGTGTCTGTAGCTTTAATGCAAATGAGCTGCTGCCCATTGACCAATGAGCTGTCAGACTGAACCACAGCATGGGGGAGAAGGGATTGTTGCCGTTTGCGGACTCCTGGAGCTCTATATCTATATCATATAATATAATATAATATAATATAATAGAATAGAATAATAATAATATAATACATGGGTATTTATATAATATTATATCTAATATCACGGCCAAAAGCTATGTGCGCCTCGGATGATATTATGAATCATAAAGACTGTGTCTGACGTCTCTGGTACTTCCACAACAAGCAACGACTCATAGTGGGGGATATCTCGGCCATGGTTGAAAGGAATTGGGGGAAAGGAACTTTGGCCTTGACTCTCTGAAGTCCATGAACCGCGACACGGAGGAGAAAGGGAATTTTACTCCGGGAGCTGAGCTGATTGCCGCCAAGACCTACCCCCGCCGGACCTGCCAGTTTCGACGGCAGTTCATCTCCCGGAGTACACAGCCTAACAAACACATTATTGGTTTGTTTGCATTCAGAGACTCTGACCAGGCAAAAGGCAGGCAAAGCAGAGGTTGTCTGAAGAGGACTGCGACACCATCCTGGCTCACACCAAAGCGAGGTTCTCTTTGTGAGTGCTACCTTAGTACAAGGAAATATGTTTGAAAGGTACTGCCATTCATTTCCTGCTGATGTTCTGAATGCCACTATGAAGGCATATCCCACACTGAACAAGGCAAAGCTCAAGACGGAACTGTCTCTGATCTATGAGAATTCTGAATTCAAGGCTTGCTGTGGTGCACTGGCACTGTACCAGGTTATCATGTGCTACAACCTCCAGGAGACATTCTCTGAGACTGTGAGTTTGTTGAACATTCTCATAACTACTCCTATGACAGCTGAAGCTGAGAGATGTTTATCAACTTTGAAAAATAATTAAGACATTCCTGCGAAACTCAATGGGACAGGAACGTCTGAATGCACTGGCCATGCTCTCCATGGAGAGGGAACTAGTCCTCAACATGCGTGATTTCAATGGGAAAGTCATTGACCGCTTTGCTGCACTGAAAGAGAGACGGGCAAAGTTTCAGTACGAGTAATGTAGTCTCTCTCTCTCTCTCTCTCTCTCTCTCTCTCTCTCTCTCTCTCTCTCTCTCTCTCTCTCTCTCTCTCTCTCTCTCTCTCTCTCTCTCTCTCTCTCTCTCTCTCTCTCTCTCTCTCTCTCTCTCTCTCCCTCTCTCTCTCTCCCCCACCCCCCCCTTCCCGTGAGGATGGAGACTGGGTTACAGCGGCCCTCACAACCCCACACCACCACCCCACCCCTTTCAATGTCTATATTGTATACAGTTCTCTGCAAACCTATGGTGGCATCATGCCTTCAGTGTGTATATTGTATATAGTTCTCTGCAAACTTATGGTGGCATCATGCCTTCAGTGTGCATATTGTATACTGTTCTCTGCAAACCTATGGTGGCATCATGCCTTCAGTGTGTCTTGAACAACCACACATAAAAGGTTGCACATATTATATTGATAGTTAGTTACCAACACAATAGATTGGCCGTAACACACCTTTTAGAATCACACATATTCTCTCTCTCTCTCTCTCGCACTCTCTCGCACTCTCTCTCTCTCTCGCACTCTCTCTCTCTCTCGCACTCGCACTCGCTCTCTCTCTCTCTCTCTCTCTCTCTCTCTCTCTCTCTCTCTCTCTCTCTCTCTCTCTCTCTCTCTCTCTCTCTCTCTCTCTCTCTCTCTCTCTCTCTCTCTCTCTCTCTCTCTCTCTCTCTCTCTCTCTCTCTCTCTCTCTCCACTTTTAATCTTGCTGAATTCTAGAAGGCAAATAAATTAAGTTAAAACTAGGTTCCCGGCTCCTTTCGTCTTTTTTTGCCTCCACAGGTTTTGAACGTTCGCAAAAATAAATAATGAATACTCTGATAACTCTGACTGTTTTGATTGAGAATAAGCATTACATGTTTTATTGGTAATATTGCCGTTCATCATTAGGCCTATTACTGCTACTAAAAATAGATTAGATTAAACGAGTACTCGATTGATCCTCAAGGAATTCATTCGATCACTGAAGTTTGGAATTTACTACTCGTGCCCATCCCTTACACATTGAAAAGTTTTGGTTCTCAGCTTACCAAAGGCAGAAGTCATTGTCGTCATAAACTTTGAAATGTTTTCATATTTTTCAAAACCTGCTAGGTAAAAAACCTGTTTGCCTAACAGAGAACAGGCGAAAACATACCATCGTGGGCTATGGCTAGAGCACTGTTCTATGCTTTAACCGTCCTATGGAACGGTGAAACTTTCTCGCCACACCTTACAAAGAACATAACTGACAAGCACCGCCAATCAATAATCATAGTAATCATTTATGACTTGCAACCATCCATACACACATTCAGACGGATGGCGGTGTCAATTACCCACGGCGACAGCCAGCTCGTTGAAAGCAGTAGGGTCAGTGTTGCCCAGTGATGTGCAAGTTCACACTTCACAAGAGCTAGCTCAAAGTTCAGTTTATACAGTTTAAAATGAACTAGTTTGTGTTCAGAGTTCACACTTTAGAAATGTTAACTTAGTTCACATTCTCTGAATTCTTTTTAAATTTTTTATTTTTTAATTGGACCTCCTCCTACCTATCCACCCCCAGCCCCCCAATCATCGGCACTGTCAAATGCCTAAAGTAAACTAATTACTGTGTACTACTATGGAACAAGATTACTTGTTAAACAATGTGTCATATTATATAGAAAGTGAAAAACCAAGCTAACAGCATCTGTGCGGCCAGTTTGACTGGGGTGGAGGAACTTTGCAGCTGTTGGCTCAAGGCTTACCCTTCTTGGGATGATCGTCATTAAGTGTCTAAATTTCCCAAGACTGGTCGGATGCTTCAGTTCGATATGGCTTTTTTAATTTGTTGCCGATATGGCTGACGTTAAGACTTGTATCTTCAGACCTGGAATGCACATAACGAGATGCAGCTCCCCTGAGCAGGCTAGGCTCAGGAGCCTATAAAGCAGCCCTGATCAAGTGACTCTTCCCTCTCCCTGGCCTGCAGCCTGATCCTTAGTTTCCTTTATGTTTGGTTGTTCACGGTATTCTTTAATACATTTGTTATGTTCATAAAAGACAATGTGTGGCCTCCCCTTCAATGGTACAACGGTTGAGCCAGGTTGTAACATATGGGGGCTCATCCGACCAATTTGGTGAGTTTTTCAATGATGGTAAAACTTTCGGTAGTTAAACTGGTACTTGCTTCATTTAGCTTATTCTATAGGCATTATGAGGAAGGAGTCAGGGTTTAACCTTGCATAATGGAGGTAATCGGTCTGGGCAATAATTGACAGGACTTATTTGTCTTGAGATTGAAGGTGCTCAGTACTGGTTTTTGGGGAGGCCGCTAGGTCTTGATCTTTGTTTTGGTGATTCTTGTGTTTTGTTTTGATCAGTTAATTGGTGCACTAGTTAATATGTTTTGAAGCTCCTTTGTGGTTTAGTAATGTGGATCAGTAGTGCATGGTTGGGGATTGAGTTTTTGATAGGGTAATCTGCTGGGGTTAGGCTAACAGAGTTGATTGTCCAGTGAGCACATGTCTGAATTTGAACTTCCCCTGTTAAGCTTCAGTTGCGTTTCCCCTTTGGGTTGCGTGAATTATTTTTGTTTTGTTTTTTTAATCCTTTTGGTAGTGCCCTTCAATGGTACAACCGTTGAGCCAGGTTGTAACAATTGTTACACCAAACATACCTCCAGGGGAATTATGTTAAAACAGGATAACATTAATGCCTCAGTGAATGAATCTAATGAATTGAACACCATCGTTTTTGAGTAACGTGATTGGCTCCTGCAATCTGCAAAATTTCAAGTAGATCAGCCGATCACCGTTCACGTGTTTTGGACGTAAATTAAACTATGCAACGCCAACATATATATATATATATACATTTTTTTATATTCATTTATCGGCCATTATAAATGCCGATAACGAATAGTTTGAAAAATGCCTAATATCGGCCGATAATATCGCCGATATATCGGTCGGGCTCTAGTATTTTGCATGGATTGATTTGTTTTAATATGTAAGTAGCTGGTGTTTAAACAAACTACTGTCGCCAATAACAATTTCAACAATTTAAATATTTACCACTGGAGCAATATTAAAAAGCGGAAGCGGAGGCGCTTCCACACTAGCCAGTCCAAACTGAACGCTACAAACGCTAGGCAGCACTCTAGCCCCATCTCCATGGGACGCAACTCGCAAGGAAGTGATCTAGCAAGGCTGCAGCCTTGCTAGATGCTGCAGCCTAAGTCTTAAGTATTTGCTGGAATTTGCTGCAGCCTAAGTCTTTACTGAAATTTGGTTTCCTGTGTTTCCTTGGAAGTAAGGGGGTAAAGAGGATATGGCAGGCAACCAAATTAAACGTTACCTTGAATTAACCTATTGATTTCTCTGGGTTTCAGCATTGTTGGAAAATGATAAAAAAAAAAATATTAATACACAACTCAGCAAAAATTAATAAAATAGGTCTAGTCTTTTTTGGATATTTGAATGCGGAATGTTACTTATTATGCTGTGGAGTGTGAGTGCTTGATGCTTGTTTGAGCAGCACCAGCTCACCAGAGTCAGACTGATTGGACTCTAGGGCATGTTGCGTATTAATCAATGTGTACGGGTTAAACCAGCCATCCCCCCCACACACTCGGGGGACCTGCTACATGGCAGAATGTAATGCTGAGTGTTTTTTTACCGACTAGTGCCTCACCGATTCTAAATCGTAAACATGAACAACACGTTCAATAATTACGATCTCATATCCTTTAGTATGGGGGGAACATGACGACAGCTGGGGATGCAGGCAATTGTTTGTCACGTAGGAAGCAAGCCAACAAGGAGCAAGTTATCATAACAGAAGCCATGGTAGCAAAAGTTGGTTGGAGAAACAGCTTGTTGAGTTAAAACATTTCCGTGTTAGTGTGTGGTGCACTTTGTTGGCAAAATAGTAAAATGTATCTAAAACTATCATAAGGTGTGTGGCCTTTCACGTTTTTGAAATTGAAAAACTAGTCTACTAGAGACTAGACTAGTCTATCTAGTGTGTACCCAGCATAACACCTGCTCTTTCAATAATTGATCCATCAAATCTGCAATAAACCGCTTTAAACGCCCCAGTGCAGTGACGGGGACACTGTGCTGTGGAAGGTCCCGACCTTCGGAGGAGACGTAAAACCAAGGTCCTGACTCACTGAGGTCATAAAAGATCCCAGGGCACTTATCGCAAATTCATCTGGCCCCCTAATCATCCTCTTGTATTATTGGCTGATTCATTTAATTCCCTCATTCTCCACCTCAAGCTGCTGTGTGGTGAGCGTTCTGGTGCCGATTGGCTGCTGTGCATTCCCCATGTGGGTGCTTCACATTGGTGGTGGTTAGTGAGGTCCCCCTCTTCACTGTAAAGCGTCTTGAAGGTATATAAAAAAGCGCTATATAAATGCAATCAATTATTATTATTAAACATCCTATTCCTGTGTCCTGGTTTTGGAGAGGCCCAGCTAGATGGAGTGTGGCAGTCACCTATAATATAAGTACTGTAATAAAGTTAAATTGGCTCACAGGACCAATGGTTTGTTGAGTAAAATTTGGGGAAACAAATCCCGTTTTTCCTTTCATAATGCAACAGCAGGATAGTCTGCTTCTATATACACAAGATCCATTCTACTCTTTGCGGAGTGATTATAGAAAAACCTGATGAAAAGTTGGTTCAGGCTGGGCCAATGAATGCCAGTGTACCAAGTGTGTTCTACAGGCTTTCTGTTAGTTGGCATTTAGCGGGATTGGCTGACTAGAATCTCAATTAGCCGCTAATATAAATCTCGACAGACATCTTGGTTGCTTAATTGAAAATATATAATGAAGCTATTAAATAAAGTAAAACAAAATAAAATACAAAAATGTTCATCAAATTACTTTTTCAAGTTTTCTGTGAGCTTACATTGACAAGCGAATAGTCAGTGAATATGCATTATGCGTGGCAGACTGAATGTATTACCTACTTGTGTCCTGGTGCGACACACAACAATCACACAAAGCCATTCTTTCGTTCTAAATCAAACCCTGGAGTGTAGGGAAGGTCTTGGGAGGTTTTAATCCATTGGACCTCTGGTGCAGACCAAACAAACACATTGGGTTGCACATAAGAACGGGAGTCTCTCTCCGCTTCCAAGTGAACTCCTGTTCTGTCTGCTTTAGGTGTGAATGTGATCAGTACCAACATTACAAACCTTATGAGAAAACCATGCTTTGGTGTCTATTTATGTACACCTTTGCATCAGACGTGAATAATAAAAATATTAAGCCAGGTAGGGTATATGTGAACTTTTCCTACATTAAAATGAGTGCTGTAAGACATGGTGAAATCCATAGGTGAAACACAACACAGCTTTGAATAGTGGTTATCTCGATTTATGCGGCCAAAAATCCTGGTTATGCGGCACGTTTTCTCTAAAAATGCTATGAAATATGTGGCATATTTATGCAATTTTATGCGATGAAATTGCGGGAACTTGCAAAAAAATGCAGGAACTTGACTCCCCCAACACCCTGTTCTCACTAGGCTACTACTTTAATGTAAAGATTCATTACTTATTACTTTCTATGATAAACAAGCATACTACATCACAGAAAGTGCTGGGAATATTTACAATTTAAAATTTACAATTTGACCTGACGAGCTGGCTGTCGAACTGCATGGTTGACTTTGCCGCCGGTGTGTCAATGTGTGTATTAAACGATGCAAGTCGCTTTGGATAAAAGCGTCTGCTAATTGCCCTAATTGTAAATTGGAATATTTAAGTTCTCATCTTGTTTTATTTGAGACCTTAAAACATGGCTCAAACTTACAAAACATTGAGTACAGCTTCTGTAGCTTTACAAAAAGAATCTGCTACAACTTAAATAAATAAAATGCATATGCAAGTTTCTGCCGGCGACCCGCCGCCCACTCTCGCGGGTGTCTCGGGTCTCACGAAGCACCGAATTGCTTTACGGCACTACAGACCCACAAACACGGAAACCGGCTCGATATAAACACAAGTAGCGAAGGGATTGTTAGATTCATCATGGATCAACCGACTTAAAAGAGACAGAGAAACCCAATGTCGGAGAGAGAAAAGGGAGACTGACCGACAGAGAGGCCAGACACGAGTAAACGTTGGGCGAGCTTCTCAGGAATAGCGTGAACTGAAAGAAAAAGATGACTGCAAATCGGATGTCGACTTGCCATGGCCGTGTTGCTCTTGTAATTTTAAGTACCCTTGGGTGAACATTGTACCCTTTGTATTGTGGCTTCTTGATGTTGATAGTCTCTGTAAAAATGTGTTTGCTCGACCGTTTTGTTGTGAGCCCTGTATGTTTCTAGCTTGCTTGCTGGGGTGTTAGCTTACTCGCTACCAAACATGTTTGTTTTCATGGTTGTTTTGCTGTTCGTCTGCTCGTCCCCCAGACACAGGCTAAATCCCAGAATACAGGTTCTTGTTCTAGATCACTAAACCGCTATTCGAATGCCTCAGATTTTTCTAAGAGTGAATAGCCTATATCACGTGACATGTCCGGCTGGCCATAGAATGCAGTACCCTGCACGAGAGCTGCTAGTTAGCACATATTCGTCGGTAACAGATATGTGAACCTCCATTATAGCTTTAGCCATGTTATACCTTTGGTATAGTTCCCCACTTGTAAATATGTTTGTAAAAAGATTGCTTTGTATTTTGGCAAACAGAATTGTTATGAGGCGTGAGGCTTGATGACACAAGAGGGCTCGGCCTGCCTGCCCCAGTACAGCCACCACCCACATCCAAACTTGTGCGGGTACAAGTGTCACGAGGAAATCAAGAGAACCCTCAAGAAGATCTTACACAATAGCCTGAGGCAAAAAACAAATCTTGAAGAACTATCACTTGCATTTCTTTCAATATCCAAAATAAATATTTTTCTAACCAAAGTGTGTATTATTGAACAAATGAAAGAAAGGTGCTGCCAAAATCTGTTTAAAAAAAAAATGGAAACATTTTAAAACCATATACAATTATATTTATTGACAAGGTTTATTTGCGGGCATTTACACGTAAACGTAAATGTGTCCCTAATAGGGTTGCCGCGGTATACGGTATTACCGGTGTTACCGGTGTTGAGGCCAACACCGATTACTCGGTGTTGCACACCGGCAACACCGTTTTTTTTTTTGTTGTTTTTTGTAATAAAAAACAAATTCAGTAAAAATGAATAATATAATTATAATTAAGAAAATTAAAATGTGTAGAATAGGCCACAGTTCTGCTCTGTGCGGGAGAATTAGCGTGGCGAGAACTTAAGACCGGTAACCATAGCAACGCCGGTAAACAAACCCCGCAAAGCCCAATCCCTACGTGAGCTCCCCGCGCTACGGCCATCCGGAGGCGCACAGAGCTTTTGGCCGTGATATTATGATATATAAAATAATATTATACTATTATATATAGAACGTTATAAGACGCCGAGAATTGGCGCGCTGCCAGCCGCTGTCACCGAGTGTGAGAGGAGAGTTGACGGAGAAGATGGCGGTTGACCTATAGTTTCAAAGTTAATACCGTTTATACCGGTTATACCGGTGTTGACACGAGCGTATTACTCGGTGTGAAAATGTCCACACCGCGGCAACCCTAGTCCCTAATCTTCCAGACACAGTATCTGCCTATGACCATTCTCATGCAGGGACTAGCGACGGCATACCGTCATACCGTCTACCGGTTTACGAGTCCGGGTATTTTATCTAGTATTTTGTTATGTCTTCTACAATGAACTACAATGAGCCCTGCAATGAAGCCTGTCTTTCTGTGCCACCTGCTTCTGCGCTCCATCACTTGAACACTCCTTCGAACACAAGCAGCTACGTCACTCAGATCGATGGCAACGTGCCGAGACAAGCAGGCGCTGCAGACACACAGGCAGCACGCATGCACGCACCACAACAGAACAGAACTTTACCCGCAGGCAAACACGCCTTGGGTAATGCAGGAAAACGCGTTTCTATAGTCTAGTAAAGTAATATACATATACATATACATAGATATAGATATAAATATAGACTAGCCTTCGATAGCTTAAGGTTGTAGTTCTCGTGGGTTATTATTAGTAGTCAACCAAGTCTAAGAGAGTTTTGCACACGCGGAAACATGGAAAAAAGTTGGAACTGTAAAATTGCTACAAATATATCGCAGCAAAACTATAACTACAATATTAAACAACATAGCCAATATGCAAAGGAAACATATACTGTACTCGCGTAACCGACCGTTCCGTGCCGATGAAAGGAGTGCTGTCTATGGCTTCACTCTTGAGTGGACAGACAGTGGACTACAGTGGACAGCGCTGTTATAAAGTATGGCTTTCAAGAAAGCCTTAAAAGCTAATTGTAGGAACTTTGTTGACATTAAAGTACTAGCTGCAATCGTGATGCAGGCTGGTTATTGCATCCAATAACCAAGATCAACAAAAAGCTATTTCTATTGTTACACCAAACATACCTCCAGGTGAATTATGTTAAAACAGGATAACAGTAATGTCTCAGTGAATGAATCTAATGAATTGAACACAATCGTTTTTTTGAGTAACGTGATTGGCTCCTGCAATCTGCAAAATTTCAAGTAGATCGGCCGATCACCGTTCACGTGTTTAGGGCGTAAATCAGCCGATAATGATCGGTGCCAGATCAATCAGTGCATCACAAAAAATGACCATTTAAAAAGAGGGGGGAGGGTTGAGCTCACGTTGTAAACGTTGTAGAGGCCGCGGTGAGGCAGCGGGACTCTCTGCTGTAACCTCAGGTCTCCGGCGACAAACAGCTGGGCTCCAGGAACCGGAGAGGAGTGCTGGATGTAGGCCAGGCTTTGCATCACCACAGTGGACATCCTCTGAATGAAGAAAAAACAGAAAATCACACTATTATCTCCTGGAAGCAGAACCATAGCAGAATGAGGCTTTGGTTTATTTTGGGCTTGACTAAAATGGACAAGTGTGATACTATGAAGGAATATGTTAACACAATAAAGTTGTTTGCTTAGCATATTACATTGCAAATGTTGTGGAACTTGTTTGCAAGATGACCGAATAAAGATTAAGACGTTTATTTAGAACGTTAACAACGTAATACAAAAGCTGCATTGGTCTGCAGAACACCTGCCTTAGAGTTTTGACCAACAGTTTTTTCTTGTTTCTGTGATACCTCCAATAAAGTCAACGGCAATTTTGTTATCAAACAATGAGCATACATGGCTCGCCAACAACCAGCTGTTGTATTTGTTATTTGTTACTTGATACATGACACTCTGGGATTTGTGTCATGTATCATCATCTAATCCAGCGGTTCCCAAACTGGGGGTCGCGACCCCCCGGGGGGTCGCGGAGCACCGTCAGGGGGGTCGCGGAGAGATGGGCCAGTTTGCATATTAAAAAAAAATATATATATATATACGAATAATTATATGAAACATTATAATAAAATACTGGCGTCAGAATAGGCTTTTAATGCACAGCCACTTTGCAGAGAGAAATCCACCTTTGAAAAAATAAATAATAATAATAATAATGGTGATGATTACTACTGCATAATAATAATGATAATAATAATAATAATAATAATAATGATTTTGAATATTATTATTATGCATAGTAACACATAGTTACATAGTTAGTTACTACATAGTGCACTAAGTTTGGTTGTCGCGCGGGGCGGGGGGTCGCGAAAACAGTCTCAAGTCCAAAAGGGGGTCCCCTGAAAAAAAGTTTGGGAACCACTGATCTAATCTATGAAGGCCATTGTCTGAACATTTTCCAAGTTAGTATCAGACACCTTCATGCATTGCCCTTCAGATGTCTAGTTATTAAAACCCTGAGGACAACTTTACAGACTCTATATGCCAGGGGCGTGGTCAGTCCCTGAACACACTTTAAACAGGTTTTGTCTATCTGAACAAACCCGGAATCTCTCCGGCCGATACTGCCTTGTGTCAACTTGGATCCAAGGCCTGAATATGAGTACATACTGGCAGCACAGAACATCGGATTTCCTCTCTAAGAAGCAAGGCTCACTTCAGAAGACTGTGTTTTTCCACGAATATAACATTCATTAAGCATATAAGGCAAGATATTAATTATAATTATTCTGAGGGAATAGCAGGTGGAAGACAGACGTACAAAGAGCTGGTAGCTGAATGTGAGGAGCAGCTGCACGCTGTACACCTCCTCCTCGGGCTTGAGAGGGAGCTGCACTTCCAAGATTAGACGGTCCAACTTGCCATCCTGGTTCTGGTCCTGCTCCTGAACCTGGTCAACACACACACACACACACACACACACACACACACACACACACACACACACACACACACACACACACACACACACACACACACACACACACACACACACACACACACACACACACACACACACACACAAGATGCCCGATTTATATGACAATCTTAGAAGTTTCACATGATCGTTCAACTGAAGCGATTTATTTACTGACCAGCTCCTGACTAACTTACTGATATTGTAGGAATACGGAGGTTGGGCCCAAGCATGTTGTTAAAACTGGAAAAAGTACTCCAGGCTACATAGTCTCCCTTGGTGTTGGTCGATGCAACAAAAATAGTTTGATACTGGAACCTCACAACAGGCTGCTCCTCATAGGAGCTCCTCTTGATCCAGAAACCTAAAACAAAGCAGCTTTAAACAGCGAAAATGTCCGAGTCATACGTGCATTTATTAACAGCCTTATATGCAAAGAATACAAAACACTTCAACACGTCAAAGGTAACGGCCGATGTGGTACTTTCAGCGAGTAGGAGGTTTGACAGTCATTATCATTACCTTGGCTTCTGTAAGCAACCAGTAGAGGTGAAATGTATGTAAGACACAAAACAACAACCAGAAACAACGTTGCCTTCGTGCAAACGCTGGTTTTGTACCGAATCAAAGCCGGATGAGAATAGACTTCATAGAAAGCCATAACAACATAAAACGACTGCAGAGTACCATTAAACAATCAGATAGCACGAATGCTAACTCGGTACTCTTTCATATTAGCAGCGTAGTTAAAGAAAGCACGGTTTACAAACGGAAAAATTAACACAGCGAATAAAGTACAACTAAATAAAGTTTATCCATATTCAGCTAGGTAAAGAGCTAGGACAACTTATTTTGCAAGTATATAAGCTAAGCTAGGTTGCTCAAATACGATGCTCCATGCTTAAGCTACTTCCCGTCCTTCTGCTTAGCGTCTCAAGTGGTTGCCATGGTAGTCGCGGGTCTCTTGGCAACAACCGCAACCAAGGACATGACACAGTCCCCCCCCTTCCTGCTGTGCATAATGGTTTGCCCGAACGGTGACATCACCTTTCCACCGCTAGACAGGACGTCGGAAGCTCCTAGCTAGAGACGTTTTGTTTTGATATTTCAGCATCTGATCCAACTCAACCACATCGACATTACCTGCTTATTTGCGCGTAGGATTCTGGTTTTAGCATCACGCCTCAGTGTGAGGATACGGCCAAAATGAAATGGATGTTTAAAGAGGATCATTCCCTCGGTAAAGGGATTTTGATTGTTACGAACGGATGTTCTTTACTGTCATGAATATTTGAATTGATGTCTATAGTTTGGCGTGTCATCCTCAAAGTGCAGTTGTGCATGCGTTTTTGTCCTCTGTCTGTCTACGCCCTGCTGCCATATTAACGCATAGCGCTCCCGTTTGCATTAGTGTACAAGTAGGCTATATGCTCCTTCGCGAGTTAAGAAGCCAGTCTCTAAAATGTTTTATTTTATTATCATTAAATGCCCAAAACTATGTAAATTTCTTAGCGCAGCATTGTCCGATCTGAGTCGGTGCAAGATGTCGGCTACTTAAGTAATATCAATATTGGTCTAGCATATAGTACTGCCATTTAAACGTGTCATTGTATATCATTTTGCTTGCTGAAAGCTGGAAAGCTCCCCCACGCCTAATCAAATACCTTAAGGCCATTGGCTGTTTCGTTGGCAAAGGGAACAGAGAGGGATTCAAATATAATGTGATATATATTTTCCAAATGTACATGGTTATCGAACTTTTAGAATACAAGCTAACCCAGCTAAAACTGTACACTGTAGAAAACAATTAGGACAATTATTTGGATATATTTTGTCCCTTTGTCTTGCTAATTAACATCTTTACAAACTATAGTATAGACCATGATGTAAAGCAAGACTATTCTCGGGCTGAACCACCCTAAACGGTACTGCTTGCTTATTAGGTTTGCTAGTAGGCCTAACAGATTATTATTATTTTTTCAACTTTTGGTTATATGAGAGAGTGAGAGCGACTGTTGCATGGAGGATGAGGATCAAGTAGTCGTGATGGGGATAAAGAGGGCTAAGAGGGCCAGGGCTCATCCAATTAATCGGACTTCCTGTTTGTCTCATGTTTCTCCCTGTAGAACACAGATGTGTGGAGTCAGCCAAAATACGCAACAAATACCCTGACAGAGTGCCGGTGAGTGAGGGGTGAAGCTCTGGAAGGAATGGAGGGTGGGGGAGAGACGAGTGAGTGAGAGAAATGAAAGAAAGAGAGTTACAGGGAGTGCTTGACTACATGAGTGGCAGGTGTGTGTGGGGGGGATTGACATAGATCTGTGAGCGAGTGGAGAACAGAGCTCCGGCCCTGGACGACTACATATCTAGCCCCCCCGGGAAGAATAAACTGGTCTTTGTGGTTCCTCATACAGCTTCCCCGGGTCTTCGTTCATTTCATAACTCCACCCCCCTCCGGCACCCCGACGACATGCACACACCCAACCTGCAACCATAGGCAGATAGAGTTTCACCCCCTCAAGGCCCCCAGTGTATCCACAGGGGGGTCACTAAAGGCCACCGGGATGAAATGTGCTTCATTACTTTCTGACCAAAAAGTCCTTGTTTTTGGGTCTATTCTGCAGAGACGCAAGCTACTTGAATGGAAAGGCAGTAGAATCCTGTTAATACAACATTTATATATGTGGATTTACAATCTCACTCTCTCATTCACACTAACACTCATACTCACACACATACTAGGAATTGGCCCCTGTGCTCCAAGAGGCTGACCCCAGTGCACATGTCCATAACCGGAGATGATCCATTGGCCCTTTGTGTATCTAATAATGGCCTTTTAAACCTGATCTGCTCTTATTCTACAACCTGTTTAACAGCTCTTGAGAGTAGGCCATGGGACACTTAATGGTATTTGAAACTATGGTAGCTTTGAAAGACCTTTCAAGGCGCAATGAGGTCGAGATTTATACTCGAGGAAATAATGCACAAGGTCAATGGAGGATATCCAGTCCAATCTCGAACACTTTTCTTACAATCTCGATAGAACAGGTGGCAAACCATAAACTAGGAAGGAAGTAGCAACCATGTGACATGTCAATTAGAAATAAATTATTCCTTATTCACAAGAGTGTAGGATGTAACACACGTGGCAATACATGGCCTTTTGCATGTTTGCAATCTTTTGTCTAGGTGATAGTGGAGAAGGTTTCCGGCTCACAGATTGTGGACATCGACAAGCGAAAGTATCTGGTTCCATCCGACATCACCGTGGCTCAGTTCATGTGGATCATCAGAAAACGCATTCAACTGCCCTCAGAGAAGGCCATCTTCCTCTTCGTCGACAAAACGGTGCCCCAGTCTAGGTGAGAAAGAAAGGGCTGTTTCTTTGTTTGGACTAGATTCTGTCGACCAACACTTTAAGTTCCTGTGTATTTATCTTTGCATTGTAAAAGATTTAAAGATCTGGGGTCTCATTCATAACCGTTGCGTACGCAAAAAAAGGGGCTGAAATTGGCGTACATGACTTTCCACGCCACGGTTGTGATCTATAAAAAACCAACTTGACAGGAGAATGTGCGCAGCCCTAAGCAAACTGACCCATGCGTACGCATGGTTTGGAGGAAAAGGAGAATTGGCGATACAGATGGTGTGGTGGTGAACTGAAGTCAGACAGAAGAATTGTAGAGTGAGAAGAACGATTGTGTTTTATCATCGCACTTCATAAATTTGTGTGGAAAACCAAGCCACACTCCTCATCACAATCGTTGTTTTATATGCAGATCACATTCAAGAGGTCATTTGCATTGACCATTTATGGTTAAAAAGGGGCGTGTACAGGGCGGAACGTGAAGATGATTCAGCTGCGCACACTTGTAGGCACTCTGTCATTTATAAAGCAAAGATTGTGTACGGTGTGCGTACGCAGGGTTTTATAAGTCTGAATATTTTTTGGCGCACGCAAAAATTGGCTTTTGGGCGTACGTACACTTTAACGATCCCATGCACAGTTTTATAAATGACACCCCTGGACTATCCGTCGTTGTCTGAGAAGAACTGGTATCCTAGGTAGCATTTGAAACCCATCTTCCTGTGAAAGCGGGGTGGAGCCACACCTGACTTCTCTTCTTACAATCAACCACCCGCCTCCTAGCATTAAACACCACCACGGTGCATCCTATGCAAGCTATGTCCCGTGGGAACACTTTGAGGATCAATGAGGAATATGTTGTTGAAGCTCCATGCTGTTTGAAACGTCTCCATGATTGGTGGTGGTACACAACATCCCAGCACCAACTGTCCCAGCACATTGCCCACACACATTACTGGAAGCTTTTCTTTCGAGGAGCTCCAACCCTGTTACAATATACTCCTATATTTTTAGATTGGGTGTCCTCAATTTAGATTGAAACCCTCCACCCTGACACAGTTTCTGTTGAGATGGGAATCAAACTCCTTATTTAATCTTTGACCCTCTACGTGACACTTTTTAGAAATATATAAAAAAATGTCCGCTTGCTGACCCCGTACTCCAAAATTGGCACGCCACATTGAGGTTTAATTGCTACAGATGACTTTTGGTCTGGGAGCTGAAATGAAACACCACAAAGACACTTTCCCAGTTGCACAGCCCTACAAGACAAAAGAGCCAGAGCTCATTATCTACCATTGTTGTACACCAGCCAACTCAGCTGGTGTACAACAATGGTAGGGTAGCTTCCCACAAATATAGCCATCGAAACTGGTTTTGAACAAAATGAGCAAAACTACAAAACTTAGAGGGCAATAACACACAATACTTGAGGCTGTGCAGGAAGAGGCCAAAACAAGTGTGGTCCACGTCTGATATTTAAACCCAGCTGCCACCTGGCTAGCAAATCAGCAGGGACCCCACCAACACATTTAACACGCACCATTAAGTAATGTTGCGATCAACTCAAAACACAAGACCATCAACAGGCCATGACCAAGGGCCTTGACAGTATCAGTAGAATACCCACACGCTTTTGAACGGACAGGGATAAAAAAGAAGGGGAGTCATTAGAATATCTATGATACCCTACTGCCAAGTTGCCGTAGGGTATCGAGGCATGTGGTAATCTTCTCCGAAGCTTGCTGGGGGGGGTTGCAATGTGATCCTGCTCTGATCTGCTCTCTGGTCCCCTGCTGCAGCCTCACCATGGGCCAGCTGTACGACAAGGAGAAGGACGAGGACGGCTTCCTCTATGTGGCCTACAGCGGGGAGAACACCTTTGGTTTCTGAGCCTGACTGCCAGCCCAGATGCCCCCTCGGCCTTTCTTATCCCTTTCTCCCTCTTTCTCTGCACAATACCCTTGGTTTTATTTTCCTGTTCTGGAATGTCGCCATTTTCAGGAGTCCTCAAAGGAGGAGAGTGCTAATGACACCTAATGCTAAAACTGATACCATGCACTAAATATGTGGTACATTTAGTGAGGATCACAGTGAGCGTTTGTCAAATGACGGCCATGTTCAAGACGAATTAACAGTCCCATCCTATTCGCAAGCCTTGTTCGAAAGCCTGTTTGTTTCAACGTTTTGACTTGCAGGATTGTTTGCAAGAGGATATTTATATGGCGCTACAAAAAAACACAATCCAAACTATATAGAGAGACATAATTTAAGATTTACACTATGAATGGAGGACTTAAGTTTGGCAAAATCAACCAACATTTTCTGACTTTGATTACAAACTGTAGTGAACGCTTACATAAGTCAAATATGTGTTTAGTGTATTGTGATAAATGTACATTGAGAGCTGTTTTTGGCTCATCACCCACAAACCCACACCATCACACCTATATTGACATTGAATATTCAGTATTCATTTGTGGGGTCAGATAATGTAACTAGAAATTAACCATAAAGTATAGTTTTTGCTGAGTGGGCCACAAAGGCCTTCCAGTGAAGGGTTGAGTGGGCCACCAAGGCCTTCAAGTGGAGGGTTGAGTGGGGCACCGCACCAAGTCCTTACATTGAAGGGTTGAGTGGGCCACCAGGTCTTTACATTGAAGGGTTGAGTGGGCCACCAAGTCCTTACATTGAAGGGTTGAGTGGGCCACCAAGTCCTTACATTGAAGGGTTGAGTGGGCCACCAAGTCCTTACATTGAAGGGTTGAGTGGGCCACCAGGTCTTTACATTGAAGGGTTGAGTGGGCCACCAGGTCCTTACATTGAAGGGTTGAGTGGGCCACCAGGTCTTTACATTGAAGGGTTGAGTGGGCCACCAAGTCCTTACATTGAATTGTTGAGTGGGCCACCAAGGCGTCACAAGCAAAGTTTGGAAGTTTGTTTGGCCTCTCTGGCTTTTGTTATGGCTGGCCCAGGGGAACCAGCCAGTAGTAGGGCAGTTGTCCCCTCCCTACTCAGCATTTAACTGAACAAAACTTAGGAAGGCCAAAACTCTAATGAACACACAAAACACAATTAACTAATCATCCAATCAACTCAAACAAAAAGGCTAGCATGCAAGGATATATGAACACATGGAGGGACATAGACACAAACTAAACACATACCTATATAGGCCGTTCTTACTGTAACAAGGACAACCCACTAATGATGCATTATATGTGGAAGAATGTGTTAGTGCTTTAAGGCCATGGTATAACCACAACTCCACACAGATGTTACCCCTACGCTCCCGTCGTGAAAACTTTTACACAGCCTGTCGCCTTGATTACTCAAATGCACTTGGTTACATTAATTGGTTGAAAACCCGTTGGATAATTTCACCGATGTACATTTCTTTTAGCTATTTAAAACTTGCATCGCAACACCAGTTATAGGCTGGGGCAGCAGTATTAGGAAATGTGTAATATTTTGAATATTTTTGTTGTTGGATCAATATTATTTTTGATTGTTTAACGCTTTATGAATCTGAAATGATTTTAGATATCTGAAAAGTACAGGTAAGGTAGCTGGATAACCTGACCAATAATAATAAAAAAATGTAAGTAATAATGCTTTTGTTTGTTTATTAAATCCAAAACTTGTCAGACCTTTGTCTGTCAGGCCATCCGTGTCATCTTCAAAGCTGGTGGAGAATAAACACACCTAATGAACAATGTGCACCGCGGGAGTCGTATGGTCAAATCATTTGTTATTTCATGTTTATTACTGAAATAATAAATAATTCGAGACAATAAAGGGAAATCATTTTGTGATAAAAAAAAAGGTTTTATTGCTTCCACTAAAATGTTATGGTTGGAAATAGCGTCAATATTCAGCTTCAAATCGGTCATTCATAGAAGTTGCAATTTGAACAGACAGCTAGATGCCCTAATTGAACAATCAGAATAAAGTATTTAACAAAGCCGTGCAATAAAACAAATGATGCTTTAACACAATATGTCAGTTGTTCTTGAACAATTCATGGTTAATTACCTAATTATAGGAAGTAAGCATTTAATTAATGACACCAGGCCACCAAAATGCTCAGGCTAATGGTATAAGCGCCATCTATATTCAATAACAAAGCACCAACTGTTGAACATATAATTATTTAGCACTGTTCAATGTCATCACATTCCTTGTCTGGCAGCAGCATTCCCCTTGCCAACTGCTATCCCACCACTCATATCGGCTTGGCCCCACCATCACTTAACACATGCAGGGCTCCCCATGAAACCAAACCGACAAATGTCCTTAAAATGAGCTTGTATCATGCAGACATATACAGTAGTAGAAAAAAAAACACACACACAAGCATGACCAGGGAAGATCTACACACTTTTAGTGGCGCAAAATGATGAGAGGGCAGAGAAGAAGCCATTGTGCTCCAGCAAGCAATCGTCTGGGTTTTTTAATGTGTTGATGCGCTAGCGCGAGGCCAGCCTGCTCCCCTGCTGACGCATGCAGGGGAGTCCACTTCCCCCGTTTTCTAGGACCAGTCTTGGACAGCGGAGCTTTGCCCATTGCGTAAGCCCTTTCTTTCCCCTCCCTCACGGCCACAAGTCCCACTGAGCCCGGGGTGTCCAGCTGTATTTTTGTTTTTGGGGTGAAGTACGGCCGGTGGACGAAAACAGCCGTCCTCTGAGGACACGCTAAGATAAGCGGCCTGCTGACCAGCCTCTCTGCACCCCGATGGCAGGTCAAAGTTCACCAGTTGGACTTCAGATACAGAGCCCCTTGTTATTGATGCATTGAATGCTTAAAAATGTCAGAGTGGCCTGGATGACCCAAAAGACAAGACAACTGTCTCACAGGCTTCGACTATGAGTTATACTTTCATCAATGTGGGGTCAGTTCACCATGTCTTTACCGGAACACCAGAAGGTCTCTGTCACTGCGCGGCCACAAAGGGAAGGCCTGCATGCGGAGCTGCTGCCAGGCTTGCTGGTAGGCCTGAGATGCCTGCTTATAGTCCCAGTAGCTCCTCAGCTCCTTCCCTCTGCAGAACACACACACACACACACACACACACACACACACACACACACACACACACATATCACTTTGTTAGAACTCACTGTGTGAAAAACGTACGGTTTCACTCTATGAACCCCCCATCGAGACTGAAGTCTACAAAGCAAAAAATTGATTTCAAAAATAGGTTTTGGAAATGTTAAGCACTTGAAAATGTCAACCTTACCTTTGTGTGGTTGTTTTGGACAACCACATCTTTGTTACTACACAAAGGTTATGGCAGTTTATTAGCTCAAACCTATGGTAGTATATATGTAGCAAAATTCAAATGGCAATGCAATTTGCAATTCAATAAGTCATTACATTATGCAATTGACAATTCATTATGCAATTTAATAATGTAATTTTTAAAGACGCGATTCGCTGATACGCTCTCAAAAATCTTTTGCAAAATCTTTCTGTGGATTGTAATGTCATTTGGATTTTGCAACACACGGAGCATGGTGTATTGCATTTCAATCATGGGGGCGCTATAGCTTTTCCATTTGATTAAAGGCACTCAAAAATTTGACTAAATGTTATCCTATTTTTATTGTTATAACTTTTTCAAAATGAATTCCCTTCCCTCCACTCCGGTGTCATTCTGCTGGACTAGCCAACATTCAAACAACCTCAGTTCAATCAAGTCCGATTTGAAACGGACCAGGGACTTCTAACTTAGCCTGCTAGCGTACTTACGTGCTAGCTTTGGAATGACAACATGAAAGAGACTATGCTGTCCACTTCCTTCAATCGGTTCTTGTAACACATTTCGAGGGCAAATAGCTCAATCGTGGTTATTGGCAAGAGAGAGCAGGACTTCCAAGCATGTGTTGGGGGGAGCAATATCCAATTCAGTTACATGGGTGTGAGAGGGAGGCATAAAAGGATATCCGTCTTGGATACTGCTTTATCACAGTCTTCGTAAAAAAACATCAATAATAATTACCCTTGCCTTAATGTTTGTTGTGTTATTTTTATTGTCTCTCTGGGAACGGTTGACATTTCAGTCACAAGAGACAGATATGGCATTTCTCATCCTCGTGTTCTCTTTAAGTGTGTGTGTGTGTGTGTGTGTGTGTGTGTGTGTGTGTGTGTGTGTGTGTGTGTGTGTGTGTGTGTGTGTGTGTGTGTGTGTGTGTGTGTGTGTGTGTGTGTGTGTGTCAGCACCCGGTGGGGATCAGGTTGTGTCCAGGATGGCTGAGCCACAGAGAGTTCCCTGTTCACACAGTCTAGTGCATGAGAGAGCATGCAAGTTTGTTAAAACGTGCACGCATACAAGCACACGTGCACACTCCCTTGCCTCCTTCAGTCATGCATATGCACAACAACACCCACACACACACACACACACACACACACACACACACACACACACACACACACACACACACACACACACACACACACACACACACACACACACACACACACACACACACACACACACAAAGTAAAATATACAGGACAGCAACAGATCTGGCATAATAAGCAATATCCAGAGTGGCCGGCTTGCTCCACTACCTAATTTTGTTATTCTCCCTTGTGAAAAAACAGCAATGCAGAAGATGAGATGGAAAATGGTTTATTGTCTCCTCACCTGAGAGAGTTAGGCAGGTGGGATGGGTCGGTGGCAGACACGACAGACAGGAAGGAATGGAACAGCTCCACTTTACAGAGGAGAGAACTGAAGAAACATATCCATGGATTAAATGCAAAGCCCAACAGTTGGCAGCTGTTGGATATGACGTGAAGGAAAATATTTTAACAGTGCTGTAATGGACTTCTTTCCTTTGGCAGATGCATGTATATTTTGTGTTCATTTTTTTATACCTTGCCTTAGGCGTGCCCAGGGCTTTTTTGGTGGCGCCGTGCTTGTATCCGTTAGCAGTGACATCTAGTGGTTCACCAGGCACATCACACCAGCTAATCGCTGAAATATTCAGTTAGGCTTAGATATTAGGAAGAGAGCAAGTAGAAATGTCTGCAGCATTGCAAAAATAGCTGAAAATATACTATTTTGTTGAATAGGCTCATCCATTTTGTGCCCATAACATCTCAGAACATATGTGTATTACTTAATTATTCATTGAGCAGTCCACATAATGTGCACTACAGAGCCTGCATAAGCCAGACCAGGTGGTCACTGGAGCGGCCGGCTCACCTGCCCCGCAGGGGCCCACCCTGCCCTGTGTGGCCTGGTGGCGCAGCTCCGTCTGGGCTTGGCTGCAGGAGAACTCCAGGCTGGACTGGAGCAGCGTGGGGGGAGACACCGAGAAGCCTGCAGGGAGGTCCGATATGTGGGAGCACCTGGGAGGGAGGGAGGGAGGGAGGGAGGGAGGGAGGGAGGGAGGGAGGGAGGGAGGGAGGGAGGAATAGAGTGAGAGATGACCACAAACTTCTTAGCTGGCACTCAGAAAGGTTTGAGGTTGTATTAGGTTAACACTTTGTGGGGACTGTTAGTCTCTTACTGCTCAATGTTAATACCATGATCTGATTTGTTCAAATTATCTTAAATATTGAACGGGCTGGCATTAGTTATTGTCAATGGCTAAAAAAAAGTACGACTCATTTCCTGAAAAGAAGATTCTTTTCAGGAAATGAAAAGAATCTTTTCATTTCTCGGTTCCTCGCCAATCTTCCCCTCACCTGACAACCAGAGCCCGCAGCAGAGCCTGGTGTTCATAGGCACTCCTCCCCACCACTACTGCGCTGAAGTACAGCGCCCCTTGCAGGAAGTGGGACAGCAGTGCACCCTGGAAGCCCAGCACGCCCCAGCGGGCCAGCTTGTCGCTGCAGGAGAGGGACAGGGTGGGCTCCCCGCGGCCTGGCTTCACACGCAGCACCCCCGTGCTGTGGTAGGCCACTCCGGGCAGGCGGGGGTCTGCGGTGGTCCCTGGGACGCACTTGGCCCCCGTTCTGTGGACGTCCGGGGCCGGAGCCGGGTCCTCTCCGCTGGGGGCCCGAGCACCGTCTGAGCCCCCGTTCTCTGGCTGCTCTGGGACAGGGAGTGGGTGGTTGGTTGTGGCTTCTGCTTGCTTGGAAGGTTCCCTGCTTGATGTTGGACCCCTTGCGGATGACTGCAAATGAGGCTTGTCTCCTTTCGGCTCATGCCCGCCGTCCTCCCTCTCCGGGCCCTCTAAACGAGGCTGTTTGCAGGGTTGTCCTCGTCTCGCCGGCTCGTCTCCTTTCCTTTTTGAGGTCCCGCCCCCTGCTGTCACCTCATTGGATCCCTGAGGCGGATCAGTGGATCCGACAGGAGGACACGGTTGAACTTCTCGGTCAGTCATGGGGATGATGGAAGCGTCTCCACCTGTTGAAACACAAATGCTGTATACACTGGCGCAGCATGTCAGACCCCAACACATTCTTACCGTTGATTCCCTACACCTTAACTAATGTTCAGATGGAAATGGAGAAACAGCAATATGAATCATCTGTTTGCAGGGCCAATACCCCTGGTTGGATCGCCACGGTTTTTAAAAAGGCGAGGGAGAGCGGATTCTTCACATCCCATTTGATTCAGTGGCTCCGCGTTGAACCAGACGAATCGCGGCTGCTTGACTACTCACAGGGTGTGTGACTGGTGAAGAAGACAAAGGAGACCCCCGGCCGCAGCCTCCAGAGCCCCTGTTCCCCAGCCTCACAGAACACCACGCTGCCCTGGCCACACACCGCCCGGCGCAGCTGCTCTGTCAGGTACCTGCACGGCACGGCACACACAACCAACACCATGACCACAGGCAACGAAAAATCACTGTACGTCGTTGATACATCTAACATCACAGGAACACACCTTACACATCCCCGTCGGGCAATGACTTCTGCATGACTGTCGTTAAGTACATCACCTATGGAAGTTAGAGAAAAACACACACTTATTTTTTCGCTCAGAATTTAGCTTTGTGAAGACCTTAAGCCTTAACAGTATTACAGCATAGTAAATGTTTTAAAAACATTACAGACCCTTGGAGCTCATGGCTGTGCGGCCAATACATTTTGTCCCAGTTCCTAAAGATACCACCTCCTTTTCAACTGCAAAGAAAATTGAGATAGAAATTATATACATTGCTAATCTTGATTTGAAAATATCTACAATGGGTAACCTTCTGTATGGGATGAAATTTATGAAATGATTGACCAATGAAAAGCAAAAAAACTATAGATGTTACAAATTATTATATTTGAGCACCTTTCCCACTGTCGACACTCTGGGTGACTTTTACAACACCGGCCAGCAGGGTCCACTCTCTCCCCGGTTCAGGCTTGCCCCTCTTCGGAAGTCCATCAAAACGCTCGTAGCACATTTTTGCCACATCATCGGCAGTCCACATCCTTCTCAAACTTGCAAAAAATAACGAATTCAGAAAAATAGTTTAATTTTGTAATAATTACATTATCTTAGGCAATTTGGATAAGATAAGTTAGGCCGAAGTCAGCCACTTCGGAGAAATCGGCGAGGAGGTCTCTGCCAGACTTACTTCCGGGACATCGTTGAAGATAACTTTCACAATAAAGGTTTGTTGAAATGTGGAACTATGTTCGGTGTCAAAAGATAATAAACTACATTTATGAGTTTAAGCAGAATAATTATCATGCCAAGTATAATGTCAGGTACAATGAACAGTAGGCTATAGGCTTATACCTAATATATAAATATATCTTAACGTATTGTATCCTAGTAGTATTGCCAATTATCTCTCGAATAAAGGAGGCAAAAAGGGGTCATAAATATTCCAACTAAACCTGTTTCTTATGTAGCAGATAAGTATAACTGTGATTATGTAGACGTTGGAGTGGGTGTTTCTGTGTAGTTTAGAATATCAGCTAATCAGTTATGAGAAAGAAAAAACCAGGAGGGCAGTAAAAACACCTATATGCCTACTGCTGCAACATTCAGATCACTACATTATAAAGCAAGGTAAAGGCCTTTGAAATTATTGTTCATTGCCATCTCCTAAAGGTTGACCAACTGGTCTCATACTGAATATTGCCCATATTTAAACCCAAAATAATCTCATATATATATATATATATATATATATATATATAATATTAATGAGAAATTACATTTTCTCTTACAAAACTTAAAATGTTCCATTTATTTGTCATTGGTTTTTCCTGAACTGTAAGAGACAGTCTGTTCTCAATCTTAGTCATTGGGCAGAGTCATAAAGTGAAGCAAGCCTAAATGTTTTCTTTATGTCAAAACAACTTGGCTTTCCATGGCTAAATGAATAATCGGTTTTATATTTATGGAATATATTGAACAGCATGCTTTTAGAGCCAGCCTGTTACTTCTTTTTGTATTTTACTGCCCTCCTGGTTAAATACAGTAGACAAAATATAGTTTAAAAAATAGTATACAAATGTGATCCAAATATTTAGGTTGAGTTTCTGCTCTCTCTCTAATCATCCTGAATACATTTTTCGGTTTACTTCATAATTCTGAAGTGAAACAAGATACATTTAAGTTGGCTGGCATTCAGGGGCTGAAACAAGCCGATTGATAGCCAATAACTATATGTACATGTAGTGTGGTTTATGTTTCAATAGGTTCATGCAAGTATATCAAATAAAAGCCAGTCTCAGTTCCTGACTGTTTACCAAATCGTGTGTCAGATTCATTCATTGCCAAATAGGTTTTTGATTGATAACTAATCATATTCAAGGGGTCTATCTTGATTACATAACCAAGTTATTTCAGGTGGTCTCTCTACATCTCTATCTCTATCTCTAACACACACACACACACACACACACACACACACACACACACACACACACACACACACACACACACACACACACACACACACACACACACACACACACACACACACACACACACACACACACAAATACAACCGTTCAAGAGTGAAGTCTCATTTATTTTGTCTATGTACAGGAAAAATGCAGAATCTCACAATTGATGGACAATAAAAATAAAATCACATTTCACCTTCCTGGCCTCTGCAGCAAAGGTGCACAAGTTATGGTTAGTGGCACTCATTCACTGCCTCTCCTCGTTACACACACACACACACACACACAAGTACACACACTCGACATGTCATCACACATACACAATCTTTCTTCACTCTTATTCTTTCTCTCGTGTTCCTATTAAACATCTCTTCGATAGATATGATATACTGCATTTGCATGAAGCTGTGCTATTATTGTGAATGCTGTTTGAAGTAAGCCTGTATTAACTCACTGGAGGAAAGCGTTGACAAGCGCTTGTCTCAGCGAGAACAGGAGGAAATCCTTTTTTGGGGGGAGGTTGTTTGTGTTTTTTCGGGTGTGTGTTTGTGTGTGTGTGTGTGTGTGTGTGTGTGAGAGTGTTGGGCTCTTAGTGAAACATAACACTTATTCAGATGGGACATACAGACACACAATCACACACATCCATTTGTATGACAATGTGCAGGCACACATAGGTGCTGAATCAAACATATGCTCCTCCTTTCCCAGTCTGCTCTCCCGCTCACAACACGATGACCCCCACGCGAGAGGCAGCTCCGATCTGCAGAGGGCGGGGCGCTTCACGTCTCGGTGATAATTAAAAACCAAAGAGTAACAGTTGGGGAAGAAAGAAAAAACAAAAAGCTATCCCATAAGCCCCCCTTCCCCCGCCTGTGTGCCTGCTTTCTGTGCAACTCTCTCGCCCTGCCCCCCCTCACTCCTGGCCGAATCCCTCAGTCTCCTCGATGGCAAACAGCAGCTTCTCTCTCAATTGCTCCAGGCTCCTGTAGGGGGGCAGGTCCAGGCGGTTGAAGCTGCGAGGGGGAGAACATGGATGCTGGTTGAGTCACATCACAGGCGGGCGAGGATTCGGTGACCTCGTACGTAAACCAACAAAGCTGGGATTGCGAGTGTCTTTGGTCTCCTTACCACGTGTGGCTTCTTGGAAGCCAAGTATCCTTCCCCACCTTGTCTATACAGAACTTCTGGGGACCATTACTCCCTGTACAGGCGGATAACAGACAAACAGAACGATTGAGTGCCAAAGTCGACTCAAGTTTTATTTGCTTTAGCAGAGAGAAACAAATGCTGTGTTAATGCTAGCATTACTGTGTTGCGTGTGTATTTAATATAATTTTTACTCATATTGGCCAACATGAAACAGTACAATAAATCAAAGATAACAATAATAGTGCCTTGCTGTACCTATGAGTTCGGTGAAGCCCCCGACGGGCAAGCGACAGGTCCCTGTGACGAACTGGAGGAGACGGATTCTCTTCTCATTGTCCATCTCCTTCACCACCTGAAGCAAGACACATCTGTCAATCTCTACAGAACACACACACACACACACACACACACACACACACACACACACACACACACACACACACACACACACACACACACACACACACACACACACACACACACACACACACACACACACACACACACCTGCCAGAACCAGTGGATCTGCTTGCTGTTTTTGGTGTAGTGTCTGTAGATGGTGTTCTTCTGCCAGTCTGCAAGGTCAATCTCCTGCATCCCGCACAGCATCAGCTGGAAGAGAAGGACGTCAACACCGTTAGGCTTCTAGCCAGTGGACCCGGTGTGAGGGGTTCCAACATCCTCAATTCAGAGGGATGGATAGCGATCTCTCCTTTGCTGGGAGGCAGGACTCTTTCGAGCAGAGCAGAAAACACTGAATGAAAATAATTACTAAAAACTACGAAAAAACAGGTACCCCATGATTCTGAGGCCTTAAAAACAGCTAAGCTAAAGCTAAAGCTCACTGAGGAACTCCTGTCCCTTACCTCCAGCTCTTTCTCGTCAAAGTACCGCAGCCACTCCAGCGGCACCACCTCGTTGAAGCCGTCGAGGAAGGCCTTGGTCTGCTCGTCCACGCCCCGCGTGAACCTCCAATCGGTCAGCAGGCTGGGGGAGGCAGCACAAAGGGACAGGTCGAGTTAGACAGGAAGGGACAGAAGTGATCACGATACGGGAGAAAGGATCAGAGTTAGCAGTAGACACACAAAGACAAAGGCTGCATCTCAAGGGATCGGGTTATTATTGTTGGAAGGTTCAACACGCACGCATTGTATTTCAGCCACTTAACAACTGCACCCACCTGATGTACTCCTCCTTGTTCTCCTCCGTCACCAGCTCATTCTCCCCGTCGTCCTTCAGCTGGTGCGTGGACACCTTCCCCAGGATCTCCATGTCCTGCGCAAAGTAGAGCTCCACGCCGCACTCCTCTAGGCTGTTCTCTCTGAAGGAGGGAGGACACACACAGACGGCCGTTATGATGGAAACGCCTAGCAATATGCCTAATGTGCCAATAGGCATGATGTTTGTGTGATGAATATAGCCCGTCCTATTGCAATATCTAGCGTTTTTCTTTTGGAGAAGGTCCCACAAATGAAGGCAAGGCATGTGTATTTAGATAGCATCCTTCAATCACAAGGCCATTCACAGTGGTGCTTTAAGGAGTCGGGAACGTCTAAGAAAGGACATCAAGCATTGATTCATGCTGAATAAGAGAGGAAGGACTGCTGTACTTACTTGACCCACATGATGGAGTTGTAAAACTCGGGGTCTATGGACTCCAGGTCCTTGAGGGTGGGCTT